>NC_056744.1:348997063-349022063 GCF_019279795.1 Protopterus annectens
GTTCCTTAATGCACTACTGGGCATGTATGGGGGAGAGTTGCTTAAAGTACTATTACGAGTGTTGCTTAAAGCAGTACTGAGCATGTGTGGGGGAGTGTTGCTTAAAGTAGTACTGAGCATGTGTGGGGGTGTGTTGTTTAAAGCACTACTGAGCATTGTGTGGGGGAGTGTTGCTTAAAGCACTACTGAGCATGTGTGGGGGAGTGTTGCTTAAAACAGAAAACTAGTTCTATCCTACCACAGATGACAGGGCCACTTGAATATCACCTCAAGGTGGAAGAAATTACTTGAAAGGCTTTCCTCCTGAGGGGAATGAATGGGTCAATATGTAGGTGGAGAGATTGATGACCAGGTGTAGAGTTCAGGTAAAAAAGAAAAACAAATATTAGAAGCTGCATCATTTAGTTATAACAAATGAAGAAAAACTATCTTTCCATATGCATTTGTTAAATGCAGATAGTCCACACATGTAATTCATAACTGAGACAACTAAATCTCAAGAATATGCAATTACAAACTATATTACAAGACTATTAGCATTTCCTTTTTTTCATGCGTTTCTTTTCATGTGTGTGTTTTAAACAAGAAACATCTTTATTAAATAATCACTTATATAGGCAATCTTACATTTATAACTGACATAATTTCATTTGCAAACATTATACATTACAAACCATGCTGACACAACTTTAGTTGCAAACATTATACATTACTTATAATCTTTCCAGTCATTGTCAGTCAAACCTTACAAAGCTCATTCAAATCCTCCCTTCTTTTAAACCTCATTCCTCCCTTGTATGTATTGTTCCTACAATTCCCATTTTTCTATGTAATTTGCTCCTACCCTTTTCTAAAGATCCCAATTCCAGTTTTTTTTTCTCTGTTACTATATTCGCAACTTCTAGTAAAGCTGGTTTAGACTTTGGTTTCGGATTTCTAGTAAAGACTATTAGCATTCCTTAGGGTATTTGTGATTTATTTATGTCAGTTTATGAGGTTGCCTGGACATCCTCAGTACTATGATAATTAAAATACTAAAGCATCACTGAGTAGCTACTTCCAGTAAACGAAGATATGAGTACCTAAGAGCTATACATTCTCCTGCTAGCAGGGAATTTCAGGATTTCAAGTGCCTGGGATAGACATTCATGTTGACTGTAATAAGAGCCACCCATAGGGCCATGTTTTTAATTAACTGTTAACACATTAAGCATTCCTCTCATGCTTATTTGGGAAGCAACCAGAGTCCATGAGGCTGGCCAGCGGCATGCAGCCCAAAAACTGCAGAATTAAAGCACTCTGACATTTTAGACAATGTGCACTGTGGTTTTATGTTCTCTTTTGGACTAGGGCCAGATGGGTTATTTTAGAGTAACATTCAGTCTTCCTTTCACTCATGGATGGGTGATGAGATTAGATCACCACACACAGCAGTATCATAGTGCCAGAGGGAAATGTTACATAACAGACAGATGAAAAACCTTTCTGAGAAGCTACTGTGGACACATTCCTCCTTTGTGACAAACAGAAAACGTAACAGTGGTGTAGCTTTATATTTTTTTTTATTTTTGATTCAGGACGTATGTGTCGGAGAGTATAAAGTGGATTCCCTGTTATGTTTGACTCTAGAACATATAATACAAAACATACATATGTGGGAGTGTGTTAAAGGTATTCCCTGTTATGTTTGACTCTAGAACATTTAATTCAGAGCATACATATGTGTGTGTTAAGTGAATTCCCTGTTGTGCTTAACTCTAGAACATTTAATTCAGAACATACATATGTGGGAGTATGTTAAGGGGATTCCCTATAGCCCTTGACTCTAGAACATTTTGGGGAAGCCACCTTGTCCATAAAACCTGGAATATTTTGTGAATTTGACTATGGTTTCTATGACAATATTTTCAAAATATTTTCTGCACTGTAACAAGATGGTGACTATGGCTTTGGCAGCATTATATACAGACAGATATACTTTTGTAGCAGATTCTGTATTCATATTTGGAAAACAAATGCATCTGCAAGTACCTGCCAAGACACAGGATCATGATTTAAAGTAGTACCATTTCCCATCATCGAGCTTATCCTTTATTGTAATGTGTGTCTTCTTTCTGCAGATGATGTGAGCATTCCAGTGCCACTGGAAGGATCCAGAAATACAGCACACTATTTTATTAGCTGCTTTATTGATTTCAGTATGGGAACATTGCAGAAATGACTGACAATAGCTTGCATGCTGAACTTTGCAACAAACTATAGTGGGAATCGTGGGTCCTGCCCCTTTTGGTGCTGTCGTGTTCAAAATATGATTTTTACAGCCTAACAACATACCCCCCATCCCCACAAACACATAACACATGTTTATATGATCACACATACACATGCACACACTCGCACATACATACTCACAGAGCAGAAAATAATAGCTTCATCAGGTGTAAAACAACAGCGATTACGTTGTGCCATTTAAAAGTTTCTGTAAAATCGCGTTTCAGTCCCAAACCATTCATTGCTCCATAATGAATAATTCAATAGCATACACTACACTTCTTTAAGACTTGTTTCAAAGTATTTAAACCATTGAAACCAGGACTGGTTTTGTTGTTTCACACAAGGACATACACAGATACGCGCATGCACAGACAAATGCTCACACATATATATACACACACACATACAGCATAACAAGAACTACACAATGTATGATAGAAATGGGTCACACTGTTAAAATTAGTTACAATTATAATACTACAG
This sequence comes from Protopterus annectens, assembly GCF_019279795.1. NCBI lineage: Eukaryota > Metazoa > Chordata > Ceratodontiformes > Protopteridae > Protopterus > Protopterus annectens. The sequence continues at coordinate 348,999,821 of NC_056744.1, forward strand.
ACATGTCAACATGTTCTCCACAGAATCATTAATCCAATGTATTGCATGCCATCTCATCTGCAGAGTCTCTTCTATGTACTCAGAAACCACTCTATAAAAAGAACACTTTACCTCATTATGCATTCACTGCACCTGCTTCAAACTGTTGATCATGCTCCTTACCACAAGCCACAGGTATGGCACGGAGGCACAGTCTATAAACACACACACACACACACACACACACACACACACACACACAAGCCACAGATACATAGGTATGGCACTACGGCACAGTCTATAAACACACACACACAAGCCACAGATACATAGGTATGGCACTGAGGCACAGTCTATAAACACACACAAGCCACAGATACATAGGTATGGCATTGAGGCACAGTCTATAAACACACACACACACACAAGCCACAGATACATAGGTATGGCACTGAGGCACAGTCTATAAACACACACACAAGCCACAGATACATAGGTATGGTACTGAGACACAGTCTATAAACACACACACAAGCCACAGATACATAGGTATGGCACTGAGGCACAGTCTATAAACGCACACACACACAAGCCACAGATACATAGTTATGGCACTGAGGCACAGTCTATAAATGCACACACACACAAGCCATAGATACATAGGTATGGCACTGAGGCACAGTCTATAAATGCACACACACACAAGCCATAGATACATAGGTATGACACTGAGGCACAGTCTATAAACACACACACACCACAGATACATAGGTATGGCACTGAGGCACAATCTATAAACACACACACACAAGCCACAGATACATAGGTATGGCACTGAGGCACAGTCTATAAACACACACACAAGCCACAGATACATAGGTATGGCACTGAGGCACAGTCTATAAACACACACACACACAAGCCACAGATGCATAGGTATGGTACTGAGGCACAGTCTATAAACACACACACAGAAGCCACAGATACATAGGTATGGCACTGAGGCACAGTCTATAAACACACACAAGCCACAGATACATAGGTATGGCACTGAGGCACAGTCTATATACACACACAGAAGGTTCTCTAGTAGCATCTCTAGTAGCAGGAGAAGTGTGTGTGTGTGTAAAATTCTATTATTTTTTTGTTGACTTGCCATAAGTCAACATATGCTATGTTAATCATAATCCAGACTTCTTTAGATACTAAAGGGTGGGCCAATCCTGTTCTCTTAGCTGGGGCTCCATATGGAAATGTCATCACTTGGAATGGAGAGTGCAGAAATGCCCAAAGAAAAAAAAAGATTGAAAACCCACAGAAGTGTTAATCTCAAAATTTGCTCCTCTCCTTAAAACTTCTTTTAGCAGAGAAAGATTTTCCCCCACCCCCATACCCCCGAACTTACTTATACCAACTCCAAGACTGCCATACCTTGGAGTAAAAAGAATATTCTGAGAAATGGCATCTCGGACTTAGTATTTGTTAAGTCCGATCTTTCAGCCATTCAGTCTCCATATTTCGAGACTCGCTGTAGCGGGTCCCAAAATTTCAAATGGTTACCCTAGCTTCTCATGATCAACAAATTGGGTTTCGTTAATTTGTGATATGTAACTGTGTGTGTATGTCTGTGTGCGTGCATGTATGTGTGTGTGCATGTGTGTGCGTGTGTGTGTGTGTGCGTGTGCGCATGCACGTGTGTGTGTGTGTGTGTGTGTGTGTGTGTGTGTGTGTGTGTGTGTGTGTGTGTGTGTGTGTGTGCATGCGTGTGCTCATGTGTGTACAGAGTCCCAACAATGGTGTCACAGAACAAAACTTTTACACTGTGCTACCAGGTCAGATACATACCTGTAAAGTATTTAAACACTTCCATTGTACAACCTGCACAATTCAGCCATTTTTTTCTGTCCTTCACAGTAAACACTTATTTACATATTTCTATTTTCAAAACTGATTATTTTCACTGGACAAAACCTAAAGCATTATAAATCAGAGGCAGAAGAAATGCTGGCAATTTCAGATGAATAGTTACCCTATACAATTATATTTATGTTTATTTACTGTTAGCAATCTTCATCTCACAAGGTATAATCTATTTTCAAGGGAGACCTGCAGAAATTTGGTCAGGATTACAGGCAGATTCACTCCTTTTTTTAATGGAAAATGGTACAGTTTAGGATATCAGTGGTTTCAGTGAATAGTCTTGAGAAAAAGACTAAAAGCTAACTACATTTTCTATTAAAGATTCTCTGTGAAATTTTTTTCCGGACAACGCTCTCTTCTCCCTTCCCCTAGTATCATCTCTTACTACCCTCAGCCTCCCTCCAATCTTCTCTACCTGCTCTTCCTACTTCATGTAACTTACCCCTACCCTGTCTGTCTACAGTAAGCTCTCAGTTAACCGACACCCATGGGGATTGGTAGATGCCGGATAACTGTAGTTGCCGGTTGCTTGAGAGTTGTTATTAAAAATAGGCCTGACTAATATTGTACCCTATACTATTTGTATGGTTTGACTTGTTCTCGGTTTGGGAAGAGAAGGAATTTATTCCTATCTTCCTTTTTAAAACTCTAAAACTCTAAAAACGGAAGGTATATTTCTGTGGGAAGAAAACAGAAAGTGCAACACATGAAAATTGTACTGTATTTCTTCGATATTTGTTTTCCCAGTTGCTTGAGAGTGCCGGTTTCTTGACTTCTGGTTAACTTAGAGTTTATTGTACATCCTTTTTTCTTTGCTAATAATCTTTAATACCAGTCACTCAGTAAATTCTGCTCAAACGTTATTACATAAATATAAGGTATACCTGTCACTATTTATTTTTCTTAATAATGCATGTAACAGTTATCTTCATATACAGAATTGCAATGCTAACAATACTGTAGTTTTTCTGGTGTAATTTTCTCTTATGTTATATTTTCTCCCCGGTCCTCCACTAAAAATGGGTACCTCTGGACCTAGTCGGATTTTCCCAGTAAATAAATATAAATAAATAAATATTTAGACTAAAGGAAAAAGCTGTTGGACAGTTGTTAATGATTATTTTAAAGTTAGTGGATAATATTAGATTGGAGAAAGGGGAAGTAGAATTCATATCTTGCAACAGAAAAACAAAAGCATTTGATGCTATGAATGATGGACAATTAGAGGCTATTAAGGAAACAAAGATTTGGCGAAAATAATTATTCACTTCAGTGAATCTGTCTGTAGAAGATCTTACTTTATTGTATTAGTTAATAGATGACTGGGTAAAGAAATAAAGATCATTCACTGAATTAGGCAAAAGGGCCATATGGTGAGAGGGTTTGGGGAGATGTTTGTAGGTAAACAGGATATAAAAGGACTGAAAAAAAGAATCTTGATATGATTTGTTATGGTGTTATTCTAGGAAAGATGTAAAAAAAGGAAGATGGTGCCAATAAAGTATTAATGAAATGTAATGGCAAAGATGAGACTTTCAAATGTTTTATAAAATAAAAATGAAACTATAAATGCTATTAGACTGATAAAGATTTGGATATGGAGAAAAGGTGATCAAGGTGGAAAAGCATGAAAACATGAGCGATAGTTATTATTGAAAGTGCCGTGAAATCCTTTTAATCCACCAGAGCTACCACCAAGTCAAGCAAATGGGACCTCAGTTTAATGTGTCAATGGAAGAATGGTATCTCAGCAGTCCCTTTAGGCATCTTGGGGGCAAAACATTAGGCTGCATTCTGCAGTGTAGAAAAAGGAGGAAACTTGTCTAAATCAACACCATTTTGTCATGTTCTACCTGCAATGTTAACAGTGTGACACAGTGGCACAACAAGTAGCATCATCACCTCACAGCAAGTGGTTCTACAGTTCAATTCTCAGCTACGGTACCTTCTGTGGGAATTCTGCATGTCCTCACTGTTTGCTTGTTTTTTTTTTTGTTTTTTCAGGTGATCCCATTTCTACCCACATTCCAAGTGTGTGTGTGTGTGTGTGTGTGTGTGTGTTTTTGTGTCATAGAAGAACATCCATGGCAGGGCAAGCCACCTGGTCATGTGAACACTGGCTCTAGATGATGGCCTTTGTTGATGTAACACCCCAGCACCAGGTGCAGAAATGGGAAAAGGGGGGATGTGGATGAATAGAGGTTTGTAAATCAAAATGCTCTTGATTTAGAAGGGCTAAAAGCTCTGTCTCCAGTTTTTACAACAAATGTAAGCTTATGTGGAGTGAGTTATATGATAACTAAACTCCTGTTCTTTTTTGTTACTAGTGACTGATGATACTTTCTCTGTATTTATTATTTTTTTTCATCACTTGTTGATACTTGTACAATAATACTGATTAATATATCTCTGTTTATACCTCTCCAATTGAATTCATCTGGCAACCAACCCAACTAAATTCCTGCTTTTATGTATATATTCTGTATATATTATTGTAATCAAACCTACTAGATTCCTGCTTTTATGTATATATTCTGTATATATTACTGTAATCAAACCAAATAAATTCTTGCTTTTATGTATATATTCCGTATATATTACTGTAATCACTATGTGTAACACTGTTTCTACTTCTGTAACAATTAATGTTTAATTTTTTTCTTTATCTATGTTCTTGTCAGAGCTTTTCTCCCCAGGCCTCCACTGAAAATGGGCTCTTTTAGGCCCAGTGGACTTTCCCAGTAAACAAATGCAATAAATAAATAACTCTGAGCACCTAAACACCTGTGCTGGATTATAGTGCAAGTGATGTTCTGCCAGAAGACCTGGTGAGGAAGGCAGACGTCTGCACACAGTTTGTAAAATTATCTGTTTATTATATATCAGGTACCTTACAGATGGAATGCTTATTAATTCATCATAAATTATAACAGATATTGAAAACACCTTTCATTAACAAACCTCTAAATAGTCACATGTATCAAACATTCCTATTGTCAAACAGCCACACATATGTGAAAAAAACCTCAAAAACAGAAACAAATTAATTAAAAATAGCTGTCGACAAACTAAAGACACCAAACTAAGCATTTGTAGATGGGGCTAGAGCTCCCCTGCACCCCCACACCCCCTAATAATCGTATATATTAATTCTAAGATTTCATAAGCACAAAGAAAGGGAACACTTAGTAATAACAACTGTTCACTGTAGTCCATACATACACACATACATACATTATCTCTTAAAAAGCTATACCTGGTGTGTTACCTGTGGGATTACTTTCAGTGTTAAGAAATGCAGTATAGATTCCTTTAGTAAATCAGCCATCCCAACCATATACCAGAAAGATAGCATTCCTCTAAATGTAACCAGTTTATCAGAGATTTGGGTACCTGTGTTGAAAACAGACTCTTCTTAGGTACCACATCCCTGTCATGGTTAGAAAATCCTTCTACCTTCCACGTCTTATCCTTCATGGTATCTCTTCAAGGTCCAGAAAAGTCATAAGCCCACTTTATTCCTCCCTTTTTGGGCACATGTAGTTTCTCCAGTAGAAATCATTAGCATGCCTTAACCTCAGTACTATGGGCAAGCCTGATGATCACTACAGGTAAGACATGGCAAGGACAAGAACCTTTGGTCATTTAAGTAGCTGAGAGCCACATCACAAACCCAAAAGCAAAGGAGTTTGACATATATATCTTGAGGAAGTGGGGGCAAATATGGTGTGATACAGGTTTCAGTGTTATTGTCAGGTATTAATAAGGTGCAACAGGAAATACTTTTCAGAGAAAAAAAGTATTAAGTGAAGTTTCAAGTTACTGGTTTGTGAGATAAGAGAAGAATTATTTCAATAAAAGAGTGGTAGCTTTATGGAAGCACATTCAGTTGGGCAGTCCATGTGCTGGGAAGGACAGGCACATTGGTGGAAAGATACATAGGTGCAGCTGGAGATTTGGGGATGGCTGGAAGTCTGATTATAGACATTACTGTAGGTTGTCTGGATATCTGGCAAAAATAAAGGAAAAGCAATTCAGTCCTTGTAGAGTCAAATTATCAGTTGTCAGATTCTGTTCCTCTCTACCTAAAGTATAGTGTTGGGGGGAGTGATAGAGAATTCGGGTGGAGTACATTTTGATACCAAACAATGACAGGGGATGCAACTATTTTCATCCTTCACTTACCCATTTAAAAGGCAAACAGCAAATAAATAAATGTTATAGTGTGTGCTTTCCCTGATATAAGCAATAAAAACGGACTACAGTTGTAGGCAAAGGCAACCACCTGCCGCCAGGCACAGTTAAAAATCACATTACCCTGATGACTTTCACAGGAGGTAAAGGTTAACATTAACTCCTGACTGTAAAGTATAATGGCTGTTAAGGTCTGACTTCAGCAAGCATCTGTCATTTTCTGACTAAGGAAAAGCATGTGCTGACAGTGTGCTCCATTTATTTTAATGGAAGCCTTGCCATATGGAGAATAAAGATCTATGGTGTTGAACACGTTCCAGTGTAGCACACATGGACTTTGCTTAATCCTTGAGAGATATGAATGTGATGTCTGGAAATGAATCACGTTGTTAAATGTAATCATTTTAACGGCAAGGAGTCAAACTTGACAGAAGTGTCATGGGATCTAATTTCAGAGGAGCTTGAGGTACTGTTTAGCAACAGTACAAATGGAATGTTCCATTACAACTGGTTGCTAAACATCCATTCTTCTGATATAAACAAAACAGTTTTACATTTGTTGTGCACTATTTTCCCTTTTACAATTTGTTGACCAGCAAGGTTGGAAGTACTTGGAATTATTTCAGAAGGTTGCAAATGAGAAAATATAAGACTGTACATTACATGACAATGAAAAAAAAAATACACAATTGGGCTTCAAAGAATGTAAACAAGCGTGAGCACAGAAAAAACAAAAACATAACTTAACAGAAAACAGACAGGCTTTGTACATAGCAATGAAGTATTTGTGTTCATACGACAGACATTTTGAGTTCAGTCTACCTGAATAAATGTATGCATAACCACAGTGGTGCTGGACTCATACCTCTCAACTGTACAGATTTTCGCAGAATGTCCAGATATTTGCCTCCTATTTTTGGTCTGTTTTTCATAAAATTGTGGTTTTCTGGCAAATTAGGGGCAAATCATTAAAGACTGAAGTTGGAAAATAATGACAGATATTTGAGTTTCAGACTTCATACTCTTCAAAAAAATTCATGCTAATGTAAAACCTGTTATTGTATCAACTTTCTAAGTTTATAAGAGCAGTATTTAAAATTGTTGCTATTTGTGTGCCTTTGTCCCACTTTTATTCATGGCTTTGTCTAGATTTTCTATCTGTAAGAGGTTGAGAGGTATGCTGCTCCCCCAGTTCTAGCTGTATGCCTCAATATCTCTCATTTACTAAATACGTGTACAAACATATTTAGACAATACCCCATTTTAAAGCTTGGTAGGAAATATGTAAATTATCCTTGAAAAAATGTTTCAGTATTACTCAAAAATAGAGAATAACTCACAGCTGTCTTTGAGCTAGAAAAGCCAGACTTTTAGAAAAAGGTATGTGTTTAACTATTAACCAAATCATTAGTGTATACCTTGAGTGGAAACTGTCTCATGTCCTAAAATCCTTGGGTTTGTGCACTTTTGAATCATTCTGCTGAAACATATTTTTCATACAGTAAATGGCATAGTTCCCATGAGTCTGTAAATATTTTTATGCATATATTTCTGTGACTTGACTGGTCCTCTAGGCGTCTACTCTGAGGCCTTTTGTTTTCTTTTTCACCCAAAGTAAGCTTCAAAACATTCTTTAACAAGGCTGGCCTGGCAGCTATAAGAAGTTACAAACATTTTATCTTCAGGTATATATCACTCGTTTCCTTCATATTAATTTCTGCCACATCAGTTACACTGTGAGTTTTGTTAACTTTTTAAATGTAAGCCCCCCCTTGCAGTACCCATTTCTTTAATATGATGGTTTTGTCAGCTTCAGTAAATTCCCAGCATCCACTTATACTGCAGTGGTGTGCACAGGACATCTGTCTGGCCACTAGTATGTCTACTCTAAACTATACTTGCAGATGGTATAACTAGAAAAAAAGTGCATATCAGACAATTGACAAGTTTTATGCAGTTTACCACTGCTTAGATTGTTCTGGAAGTTGGGACCCATCTGGGTGTGAGTATGGCTATATCATCTGCTCAGCAGCCTACTACCTGTATATACTGCACTACTACCAACGCCCCCTCTCACCCCTTATTCAAGTCCTTGTCACAGAACTGTAACAGCTACTAAACGGACATACTATTACACATTGTCTGAAGGAAAAACCTTTGGATCAACTCTATCATGTTCGGTTTACTACTGGCATGCCAAAACTGCATCAGTCGACCGTGTAAAATGTTGACTCTAAATGTGGAACTCAGCATGCCGAAAAGTAAACAAAAACGAAAATGAATATATCGACAACCATGGTTCGATGTATTCGACATAGCAGGAGGTGACATCATACACCTCCTGCTATGAACATTAACGTACCGTTAGACTTTACAGTCAACGGTAAGTTAATTGTACTGTTTTGGAGGGGGACGAAGCCCTCCTGCACATTAAATATACCAACTCCAAGATCGCACTTCAGAGAGGAAATGGGCTAATTCCCTGTTCCTCACTGAACCGCAATTCCCCTGCACAATGATGGACCCAAATGCTCGACTGACACTAACTGTTCAGTGTAGGGTAGTCGATCGATTTGGGTTCAACATTCTGCCCACTTGGAAACTGCAAGTCGACCATATGCTGGTCACCTAATGCAGTTTCCAAGTTCTAATTGTAAACAGTCATTTTCATGTAGTAAATGCATATATACAAGTACATGACCTGCTGCTATGATTAATAATGACTCAAAACAACATCCTAAAATAGCATTAGTATGATTTTTTTTAGGTCCAGTGTACATCTGTACCTCCAGATGAAATCCAGGAAGAATGAGCTAAACAAAATCTCTACAGCTCAGGCGAACATTATTTGGTCTTGAGTGCTTAGGGCAGAACCTCTGAGTTAGGTCAGTGGTCTGACTGGGCAAGGTATGTCCAGCAGACAAAGTAACAGTCTGAGTCCCTTATCCAGGACTCAGTATCAGTAATGTAACAGTGAGGTGATAACAGTGCATTTATTAAGTCAAGTCCAATGCAGTCTGCACTGGTCATTTTGTGTGTGTGTGTGTGTGTGTGTGTGTATTTATTTATATATATATATATATAGATAGATATAGGTATGTGTGGGTTTATATATATATATATATATATATATATATATATATATATATATATATATATATATGGGTCTACTTTTTCTTATTGAAAGCTCATGCTTTCGAAAAGAAAAAGTACAACTCCATTTACGTGAAAGTGGACAATATTAAAAAGAAAAACTGCAGCACTGAAGCATGCTACAATGGGGATAAAGATATATACCTGCTTCCCCACTGTAGTGCGATCTCAGAGTTAGTATATATAAAGTAGCAGGGGTGTGCAGGGGGGCATGGCATATTGTGGTTGTCTTTCAATTTATTCATTATTATTTATTTAGTTATTTATGAAAGTCAGTTTGGGTCAGTGCTTAGAACTGTGTGCACTTCTGAAAATATTGAAAGATATGTCTATTTTTCAGCCCTCTCCTAGATGTGTTACCATTTGTTGAATGACCATTTTTATATTTTCTATTTCACATTTGGAAAGCGGGTTGACTGGACTTTGCATAGAATTCGAATATCTTTACAGTGCATGTCATTAGTATCACGAGATCAAAGTTCTAGCTTTCAAACAGCTGAAGTTGTTGAGAAGACTCAGTCTTTGTCTCATTCATATTATTGGCTGGCCCATCTTGTTATTTTGTAGCCATGTTGATGGAACCTTTGATACTTTGTAGCCATGCCGATGGAACCTTTGAGAGCTTTCCTGGCATTTCCTGTTCTTGTTGCTTCTATGGTGGTGTAACCGCTGTTCTAACTTATTCTTCTTGAAACTGAATACACCAGCTGCAGACTCCATTTTGTCCCCATAACTACACAATTCTTTGCTAAGGCTTGCATTGTTCTTTATTAGGTAAACAGATTATTTGATTAATGACACTCAGGAGTCCCTTGTTTGAATTTCATCATTTTTTTGATGGTTTACATTACAATTTATGGAACCCTTAGGTATCTGCATCTACTTTTCTTGGCATCCTTTTTGGCAGCCATCTTGTGACTGTTTTCCAAAGTTGAAAATTAATTCCTTCCTCACTTCTAACTGAAAAATTTATTCTTTATCAAATCATAGTATTCTTGTCTACACTTGCATATAGACTGAACTTTTGCATTTTATCTTGTCATGTTATTGTGACTGCAAGTCAGGCAATTACGTGTTATGGTGCTACAAGATACCAACTTAAGTAAGCAATTTGCTTTATCGAATGACATATGGGCTGCAGCTTACACCTGTAACTTATGCACTAGTATACACGTGCCGACTGTATGCACTAGTATACATATTTGCAAACAGTGTACATTAGTATATGCATGTGTAGACTCTGTGCACTAGTGCACGCATGTATACACTGTGTGCAGTAGTACACGCTAGTACACACGTGCAGACTGTGTGGATAGGTATATGCACGTTCAGACTGTGTGCAGTAGTATATGCATGCACAGACTGTGTGCACTATAAGCATGTATAGGCTGTGCACTAGTACATGCATGTGCAGACTGTGTGCACTAGTATACGCATGTGCAGACTGTGTGCACTAGTATATGCATGTGCAGACTGTGTGCACTAGTATATGCATGTGCAGACTGTGTGCACTAGTACACGTGTAGACTGTATGCACTAGTGTACAGACTGTGTATACTAGTATATGCATATGCAGACTGTGTGCACTAGTATATGTATGTTTAGACTGTGTGCACTAGTGTATGCATGTGCAGACTGCACTAGTATATGCATGTCCAGACTGTGTGCACTAGTAAATACATGTGCACTAGTATACATATGTGCAGACTGTATGTAGGAGTATATACAGACTGTGTGCGCTAGTACTCACATGTGTAGACTATATGCACTAGTATACATATGTGTAGATTGTGTACATTAGTATATGCATGTGCAGACTGTGTTCACTAGTATATGCATTTGCAGACTGCACTAGTATATGCACAAGCAGACTGAGTGTACTAATACATACATGTGCAGACGGTGTGCACTGGTATGCACATGTGCAGACTTTGTTCATGGGTATACACACACAGACTGTATGCAGTATACATAGACTGTTTTCACTAGTATATGCATGTGCAGACTGCATGCAGTAGTAAACATGCAGACTGTGTCCACTAATGTATATATGCGCAGATTGTATGCACTAGCATACGCATTTGCAGACTGTGTGAAATAATATATTTATGTACAGACTGGGTGCAGTATTATACACATGTAGACTGTGTGCAGTAGTGCACACATGTGCAGACTGCATCCACAGGTGTATATATATATATATATATATATATATATATATATATATATATATATATATGTGTGTGTGTGTATAGACTGTGTGCACAGGAATACACAAGTGCAAACAGTGTGCACTAGTATGCATATGTGCAGACTGTGTGCACAGGTATACACATGTGCAGACTGTGTGAACAGGTATACATATGTGCAGACTGTCTACACAAGTATACACATGTGCAGATTCTGTGCACAAGCACACACGTGCAGATTGTGTGCACTAGTATACACATGTGCAAACTGTGTACAGCAGTATACACAGTCTGTGCAGACTGTATGCAGTAGTGAACACATCCAGACTGCATGCACCAGTGTAGACATGTGTAGGCTTTATGACCAGTATAAGCATATGCAGACTGAGTGTACTAGTATATATGTGCAGAATGTGTGTACTAATATATATGTACAGATTGTGTGCACTAGTATAAACGTGTAGATGGTATGCACTAGTATAGGTATACTCATATACAGGCTGTGTGTACTAGTATACACATTTGCAGACTGCATGCACTAGTGTACACATGTACAGACTGCATGCACTAGTGTACTCATGTGCATACTGTGTGCATTGGCTTCAACCCCCCTACACACACACACACACACACACACACACACACACCTACTTGAATATATCAACTCCAAGATCGCACTACACTAAAGAAAGGGCAAACTTCACCATGGTGGTCAAGTGGTTCCTTTCACAGGGAAAGGATTTTGGCAGTCCGAGCTTTTGGTTTAATGACATTTCGGAGAAGTGGAGTCAGGTAAGTGAAAGTTGAAGAAATGTAATTTCGGTGCGTCGAAGTTGATCCATATATGTGTGTGTGTGTGTTTGTGTGTCTCTATATATAGGTTTACCATCACTTTGACAAAGTGCAGGGTATTGAGATGCCCGTTTGAAGTGCAGTTTGCAAATATGCATAAAAACAAACCAAAAATGATTGACTCCACAACCGTGAATGCTAGTGTGCATTCGCTGTTGTGAAGTCAATGTTCTGCATGGAGACCGCACTACAGTGGGGATCAGGAAATCTACCCATTTCCTCACTATAGTGTGATCTCAGAGTTTGTATATATAATTTGCAGAGGGTGTAAGGGGATGTACCCTCCCTGCAAAACTTTAGTTGGACATGTCTGGCTGGTAAGGTACGTTGACTTATACAAAATGCATCTAGAGTGGAATTGTGCTCTCAGGCTTGTTCCTGATTTTCAAAGGCTTTTGATTGCATTATCCATATAGGTCTACCTACATTAGCTATGTATCAAAGTAATCTATACTACTTAAAGAGTTACCTAACAGATGGAATAGAGGCGGTCCCTGTGACCCAGTTCATGGTCCACTCATTTCAACCTGTATAAAAACTACATACAAACCCATTGCAATGGCCTCTTAATTGTCCAGTAATCTGATGGCAGTATTGTTGTATGCATAACCAAATCAAACTCAGTGGCCCAAATAAAACTCTATGATAGTTCCTCTACTCTGGAATCTGGGTTTAAGTGGTTAGCATTTTTGCCCCTCTGCTAGGAGCCTGTCAGTAATACAAATTATCAGAGAGTACTGATACTGCAACGTAATTTCAGCAGTAATGGAATTTGCTCATTACTCCATTGTTGTGCATCTGTGTAGTAGGTGCATATAATTGGGACAGTAAGAGGTGTTTTACCCCCACATAGGGGTTGCCGGCAAAAAAGATCTAGTTTGTGGTTTGCTGAAACTTGCTTTTAGTGAGTTAATTTTTGTGGTGTTGCCACTCACTGAAAGTTCCTTCAGTTATTTGACATCATTCATTTCTACCTCATAACATTTATCTCTCTCTCTTGTTTGATTTCTGGCTAGGGTGTCTTTGGGAAGCTTTCTTTAAGCCATGTGAATTTTCACTGAGGTGTCCAGTTTCATCCCATGTGACAATCACATATAGTTAAGAGAAGAAACAATACTCCGAATTGCCTGTCAATGTATGTGACTGATGTTCAAAACTACCTCACATCTGATGTTTGCTATGACAGCCTGCAGTCCAGAAATGGATAAACTCATCCAGGACCAGTTCTCTACCTTATGCTCATTGATTACAGAGCAAGGGCCTGACATGATCCTGACAGGAACAAGCAAGTATAAAAAAATGGATGAATAAATATGGAATGTCAACAAACCAATAAGTGCTCACTGCTGAAAAGATGCACTAAATTAATAACTTGGATGCTGCTTAGATCTTCCTCTGCATTTGTACCACATAAAGGAAGACTTTTAGCTGCATTTCCTATTCAATAATTATGTCTGCCATTACATTATAGGTGTGGCATTCAATAAGTATGTCTACCATTACATTATAGGCGTGGCATTCAATAATTATGTCTACCATTACATTATAGGCGTGGCATTCAATAAGTATGTCTACCATTACATTATAGGCGTGGCATTCAATAATTATGTCTACCATTACATTATAGGTGTGGCATTCAATAAGTATGCCTGCCATTACATTATGGACGTGGCCTTCTCAGATGTTAATAACAGCACTCCTGACATCACAAAACATACTTTAACAAGGATAGTATTTACTCATTTTCAAGCGTGAGAAGTTCCAAGCCTGCACTACAGTTTTATTTGCTAGTGCATGTTGGCATACATTGAAAACTGTCCTGTTACAGGCTGATAAAACAGTGAAATTATTAGTTATAAAACTAAAGATTCATATTTCTGATAGTTAATCATTAAGATATGTATTATTTATTTTTTTATAGGGCAAAGTTATTTCTCTGGTCCAACATCAAGACAGAAGGATCAAACCCAAAGACAAGCTAGCACAAGAGGTAAGTATAGCTGCGTGTTTTGAATAGGTGTCATTATTTAAAATACTTACTGATGCTGTAATGGGAGATGGAGCTTCTTTAAATTGCTGAAGTATTAAATTAACAAACACCTTTTACCAGTAACAGCATTAAAGGTAAACAAACCAAAAAGTAAAATGTTGATACAAACAATGATTGAGACTTTTATTCACACCAGTTTAGAGCTTTCATTGCACTAAAATCAGAAACTTAATCACAGCTATCCAAAAGTGCCTTGTGACTAAAAACATGTATTTTAATTACACAATAAAACATTTACAAACAATTTAGTATATGAAGCTTTTTCTTATAATAAAATAAATCATGCAACCAATTTAGTTATATGGTGGCAATGATTTTAATTAAAAATTTATATGTATAGTCTCATTAACTCCTATCTTTTTATCTGCCATAAGATGCAATTTTCTCTTTAATTCTCCCACTTCTAACTTGTTATTGAGGTTTCCTCCCCTTTCACTGACATCCATTTGTTCCATATTAAAAAATAAAAAATTTTAATATTAACAGTCCATTTTGTGTTTTGAAAAAGCATTTATATCATCAGTATTTTTATTCAAATATTTTATTACATTTCCCATGAAAAATAAGAGACAACAAATGATAACAGTATTCTAATTCTAAGACAAAATATCAACAAAGTAAAAACTATTTACAATATGTATATAGTCCTGAAGCAGAACTGCAGATCACAGATAAAATACACAAGTTGTTTAGTGTAAGTATCGATTCAGAAAGAGTTATGGTCCATTTGTAAAGTCTCAATAAGTGATAAAAAACCTTTGTGCAATGATTATTAACAAATGCCTTTGGATAGTTTCTAAGTTCTTTGGTCTTAGCTTCTTTGATTGCCAGGTCTTTCACTGAAGACAAGAAATCCTAGATAGTAGGTGGGCAGCTAGTTTTCCATCTTCTGATGATGCATTTTCTTGCAAGTACTGACCATAGTAAATATGTATTATTCTTATTCAAAGAGTGACCTTCATTTACATTGAAAATAACTTATATGGACAAGGAAAAGGAATTAGTGAATAATGCTTTGAGAAAATCTATGCTATTCCAATAACCCTTTAATTTAGGGCAATCATAAAAAAGATGTACCCAATCAGCTTTAGTATGTTTTGTGCATCTCCAGCAGGATGTGTTGGAGATATTGTTGAGTTTAACTATCTTATTTGGTGTCAGAAATGCCCTGTGAAGTTATTTCCAAGCAAAAATACTGTAGTAATGAGACCAGGAAGTATGCTTGATGGATAACAAATTATTTTTGTTTTTTGTCATGTGAGAAATTAAAAGAACAGCCTTTGAATATAAACTTCCAGTATCTTTGATTTATACTAGTCTTATAAACAATTAACATGTTATATAATTTCAAAGTAATATTATTTGTGGTAGACTATTATGTAAAATTTCATACCTGAGAGTCATCATCTTTGGTCTTTCTTGATAAGATGAGTTTTTAAGTATTATGCATATATCTTGAGAATAAGTTAAGATACTTCATAGAATTAACCAGTTTTGAGGAAGCAAATCATGCTCTTTTATAAGGAACTGAGAGTCTAAAACTTTAGCATCATTTATGCATTGATACCAACATATAAAGTTCTTGGATTCCCAGCTATCTTGGACATTAAGATGTCATTTATCAAAAACGTTTCTTGTAATTTTAAATGGGGTTAACAGTTCAAACTAAGTTTTAATATCAGCGCTAGAGTTAACAGATTTGCTAAAGAAATTAAAATAGTGATTTAATGAATTTAATTTTGTGGGTTTGGCAATATTATGTTGAGTAATATGACATAAAAAGTACCAGAACTTATTAGAATAATTATTTAATGGAAGTTTGGCTAAGGGGGCATTTTCATTAATTAGTAATATAAGGTGTAATAGTTTCCAAATAGAGTGATAATTTGGATTAATCCAATTTAAAATAACCTTAAATATGGATGCATTAATATATGTTTCAATGTCCTGGAATTTGATTCCTCCTTGCTCCCAAGATCTAATATGATGTAGAAAAGCTATTCTGTTTATTTTTGGGAACCAAATGAATTTCATAAGTAGTCTATTTATATCTTTAATGTATTGATTTTTATAAGAAAAGTTAAGAACTAGAGCTATGCAGAGTATTTTTGGTAAAAGTGTCATTTTTATTGATTGTAACCTGTCTTCAAAGGTGATGAAAAATTTGTTCCATCTATTTGTATGCTTGTTTATTAAGTTTATAATATTTTATAATTATATTCAATTGTGTTTTCTGTGGATTTACATAGTGTTATTCCTAGATAATCAAGAGTATCTGAGATTGCACCAATAATGTAATGATTATGGATTGTACATTTCCCTTCTTATTTAACAGCATATGTTTATATTTTGATCTATTAAAATATAAACCTGAGATCTTCTGGAAATGGTTCATTACAGAATCTAATTCTAATAAGACTGATTGTGAATTATTTAACACATCCAAGATGTTGTCTGCATAAAGTATTATCTTGGAATTATACTGATTGTAAATATTTATACCAATAATTTTTGGATTGTCAAGAATAAAGGCAGCAAATATTTCAATGACTAATGTACATAAAATAGGGGATAAGGGACATACCTGCTTAGTACCTTTGGTTACTTGAATAGATTTAGATGTAAAGGGACCTAATTTAACATAAGCTACATTGTTTTGGTATATATAGCTACGCTGTTTCAGTATATATAGCTACATTGTTTTTGTATATATTTTTTATTAGAGAAATGAAAGAGGAGGGAAAGTGAAAATAATGTAACACTTCAAACATATATTCCCAATTAACGACATTGAAAGCCTTGTCTATGTCTAAACTAATCACTAGTGCTTCTTTATTTCCCTTGTTCAAATATTCAGTAAGTGTTAAAATCCTTTGGAAGTTATCCTAAGTGTGTCTTTCATATATGAAGCTTGATTGATCATCATTTATTATTCACATTAGTGGGACCTTTATAAAATCTTTATGTCCATCTTTGCAGATAGATTAATCATTATTTAATAATGATATGGGTCTGTAAGAACTACAAAATTGAGGGTCTTTATTGGCTTTTAAAACAGATGAAATCAAAGAGTATCTCCATGAAAGTGGTATAATGCCATGAGACTGAACTTCTACTAAAGTTTTATGAAAGGACGACGATAGAGATGTGAGGAATAATTTATATGTTTCAGTGATTATACCATCCATCCCGGTGGCTTTGTTGGGCTTAAATGCTTTGTTTTTTTTTTGTTTGTTTAATTTCCTCTAGTGAGATTTGTGCTTCAAGAACTGTATCAAGATTCTCAGGAAACCTTAACTGATTAAGTGAAGGAATATCAAATTTTATATATTCGTTAACTGAATGATTGGAACCAAAGTGTTTGGAATAATGACACTTGAAGGCATCTAAAATATTTCCTAAGTCAGAAACAGTTTTATTAAAGCCTTCATATAGTAATTTATTTATGTTATTTGAGTTAGACTGTATCTTGGCTCTCACAGACAGCTTGTGCATATGTTTGGGGATGATGCATGAGAGTTTAATTTTAGTATTTCCAGTGCCAAATTAGTTTTATGGGATAGGATATCTGAGTATTGTTTATAAAGATCCTCTATTTTTTCTGTCTTCTCAGGGGTAATTTGGGAGGGATCAGATTTAATGTTTAAGAGTTGAGCTTGAATGTTTTGCAAATCTAAGTCCCATTTTTTGTTCATTTTTGAACCACGTTATTATTTTATCATAAAGATAGGCTTTTAATGCATCCCATACCATCATTATGTTGGATTCTGGGGTGAGATTAGTCTCTAGAAAAAAAATGTACCTCTGGCGTGAACCAAGGCTTAAAGTCTTTGACTTTTGTTACATAGGCTGGGATTCTGGTTATAGGAATAAGTCTTCTATAGTTAATACTAAATTCTAGGGAGAGAGTATCATGCTCTGAGATGGGGCATGGATGAATTGCAAAGGATTAACTGGCTATGTCAATGTATCAAGCCTGGCTAACTAGAATGTGTAAAAATCTGTTAACCAGTTTACTGTGTAATTTAATTTAATCCTGACTTGTGCTCAGGACTAACTGTAACCTGTGGAACTTGTTTAACTTGCTTACTTATGTAATCTCTGTAAATAGTCTGTTTGTAATATGTAATGCTGGTATTATGTAATGCTGTATCTGCTTACCCTTGGAGCTTTTCTCCCCAGGTCTCCGCTGAAAATGGACATGCATCCAGTCGGACTATCCCGGTCAACAAATGTAAAATAAATGAAATGTCTAGCCTTAGGTCATTAGAAACTAAAATTATGTCTATTCTAGTCTGAGTTTTAAATCTGTAGTTGGTATGATTAAAATTTCAAAGAGGTAGAATCCTTAATAGTAAATGTGTCAAGTAAGTTAAGTGTCTCACCCCATTTTTTTAAAAAGTCTTGCAATAGGTGTAAGCCTCAACAGGCACTTAGTAGTAGTGTCAGTACTGTCTAGTATACAGTTAAAGTCACCACCTATAATGACTTTACCCTTATATACATTAGTAATGTGATCTAGATGTTTTCTAGCAGTTTTTACTCCCATTCCAGGGATCCAGTAAATACTGACTAGGGTCCAGATTCTGTTATTAAATTTTAGGGTGAGTATGGTTAAAAGCCCTTCTGGATCTTCATATTTATATAGAATTTGAGAGAGAATGGCACTTTTCCTCCATAAGATCATCACCCCTTTTTTTAGTCCTTTTTTAGCATTAGCAAGGGTGAAATAGTTTCTGGGGCTCCAGATTTCTTTTTCAGAAAGCTTAAAATGCATTTCTTGCAGGAAAACTACCTGAGCTTTATTAATATTCAGATATTTTAGTAAGTTTGACCAATTCCTTGGATTATTTAATCCATTAATGTTTAAAGACATTAGAGGTAGAGTCATTGAGATTCAAGTAAGAAAAGGTAGAGTTAAATGTGAGTAACTACTATTACTCTAATCCAAAAACCCTTTCTCATGGATATAAGACTGAACATGATTATGAGCTGATGCCAATGTAACAAAAAACTGCAGTTTGAAATTATAGAAGCATATAATACAGTGGTGCACAACATCCAGCCCCAGGGCCAAATCCGGCTCTCGACGCAACACCATCCGGCCCCCAGAGAGCAACAAAATTTTTTTTAAAAAAGTGAAAAAATTCTATGCCTTACTCCAGTCATGCAAACTTTCCAGCAAGTGCTTACTGGCCTAACTGACTGCAGTTGTGCACACCTCTAATTTTAGCTGTGGAAGTAACTATTCTTTGTTGTTTATAACTTGTAGTCTATAAACAGTAGTAACTTTCTGCAAGAGTTTGTAATAAGTCATGGCTGCAAGCCAGAATAAAGTTAAATGCAAAGTTGATGTAGAAAACAGGCAATTACATGACTGCTGTCTTAAGTAAAAATGCCAGTCACCTGTACCTATCGTTAACTGGTAATGACTTACTATGTTTTGAGGTGGCCCACAGATGCATTACGAATTTGTGTAGTGGCCCTTCCCATAAAAAGGTTGTGCACCACTGATATATTATAACATCAGGCATATAAGAAAAAAAAAGATTCAGTAAATAATGTATCTAACAAATTGATCATAAAAATTGAAATTACTATACAGAAGCATAGCATTTGAAGAATTCCTAGTCTGGTGGAAAGACAAAAGTCCATCAAACCACTCTCAAAAATGTTCTAACCATGCCAAGAAGCTCTAAACATGTCTTATAAATCATCACTATCTTTGATTGCTAGTATGTTCAGTAATATACTTTGAAACTTTCTTTTTTGTCTTCCCGGCACAGAAATATTCATAAAGCACACACTTAGCAGCATATACTATTGCTGTGGAATTATAATATCTATCTTTTGCACCAAGAGCTTTATTATAATGTGTTCAAATAAAACCAAAAACCACAAGAATATCACCACAGCTTGAAATCAAAACCAATACTGAGAACACATTCCATCAGAATGAGTATTATTTGAATTGGTCTGACGAAGTTCACTAGTAATATGAAGGAAACACTTAATCATTATTTTAATAAACATTTTTAGAGTGAATTATTATAGTATTTTTCAATTTCTGCAGCTTTTCTAACAATGTTTACTTTCAGTACTATTATAATGTGGAAAATTCAGCATATGACATTCATACATACAGCTACATGTTTTACATTTACCAAAAGCATATGTGCCTTTTTGTTAGTTGCTGTGGCAAAACTGTTAGAATAAATGAGTTCTAACAGTGATTTGGGATTATTATACGTTAGTTTTGAACACACTATTTTTGTAATATCACGATTCCCTTGCATAATTTTCCAATTTAGTTTAAAATAATGTCTTTAATGTCTTGACTGTCCATCGTTAACAGAACTGAAAAATCTGATCGCTAACTGTTATGTACTGTATTAAGACGGTTCGTGTTTCTCAATAACCTGTGTGTTAAAACTGGAGGAACTTACTATTTCAAACATAGTTCTATCCACCATGCCACTTGGATAGCCTCTGTGAAAAGTAAGCTTAAATAAATCAGCTTCTGCCAAAATATCTGTATCATTCAATAGAAGTCTTAAAGCTCTAATTTATTTTATTTTAAGAAAAAAGTTGTATAAATTAAATTATTTTAAAATGTCTTTATTGTATATTTAAAACACATTTTTAGTCATATGGCATTTTTGGGTTATTTAAATAGTTGATAGTCTGCAACAGAGAGCTCTGATGAATTTTTAGTGGAATGAAAGCAGCAAACTGGCATGAATAAAAGTCTTGTTCATTGTTTGAATTAGCGTTTTGTTTTTTTAGTTTGAGATTTTAAGTTGGCCTATCTTCTCCTCTCAGAATCCTTTTTATATTGAATAAAGGTACAACATGCTTTGCAGAGTGAATAGCTAAGCATGTTGCTACTTTTGGATCATAAAGGTAAATGTAATGCAAAGATGCATTTCATGTTGAAATTACTCATCCATATACAATTTATAATTGAACCAATAAGTTTTTCCACTAAGACTGTATAGTGTCAGCTTATGTCACCATAGAAAGTGCTTCTCGCTTTGTACTGCAAAAGTCTTTATGCTGAACTTTTATCACTCTAAATAACATACAAAATGCATTTTCTCTATGATTTTGTATAGTCATCCAATTAACATAGATTTTTTTAACTTTCCAAATGCTATGTTATATTTTAACTACTGTCTTGCTACTGTGCCCCACTCACTCAGTTAACAAATAAAAAATAAAGCACAAAAACACAATAAATTATATATATATATATATATATATATATATATATATATATATATATATGTTCAATTCATTCTGAAACACATTCATTTGGTCAACAGAATGAACTGCAGGGTTATTTGCTAGAATATTCTGTGTATCAAACATTCATTTTTTATGTGTGCTATATCATAACATGTGTGTGTGTGTGTGTGTGTGTGTGTGTGTGTGTGTGTGTGTGTGCACATGCAAATGTGTGTATTAGGGTTAGATTAAGGGTTAGGGAAGAGGACAGATGTGGTCTGTGTGAGTGTATATGTGTTTTAGTGCTAGAGTAATGGTTAAGTAAGGAGATAGATTTAATAGTGTATATATGTGTTGATGCGTATTAGAGTAATGGTTAAGTAAGGAGATAGATTTAATGGTGTATATATATGTGTTGATGCGTACTAGAGTAATGGTTAAGTAAGGGGATAGATTTAATGGTGTATATATATGTGTTGATGCGTACTAGAGTAATGGTTAAGTAAGGGGATAGATTTAATGGTGTATATATATATATGTGTTGATGCGTACTAGAGTAATGGTTAAGTAAGGAGATAGATTTAATGGTGTATATATATGTGTTGATGCGTACTAGAGTAATGGTTAAGTAAGGAGATAGATTTAATAGTGTATATATGTGTTGATGCGTATTAGAGTA
>NC_056744.1:349384563-349394563 GCF_019279795.1 Protopterus annectens
TCTAGTCTCCAGAGTCATGGGAGTGGTAATCACAAGGAGAGAAACACTGTACCCACCCATCCTTAAACTCAACTTCCACCCCAAAGCCAAGCAGCAGAGGACAATACCTCAAGGTTTCCCCTTGCCCATTTCTCTAGATGCCACCAGTATCAAAGACATTTTCGTTAAAAACTGGGCACCCATAGCAAAGCACCCTGAGCCACCCCTAATCCTTGGAAGCCAGCCAAAATTCTGTTACAAAAAGAGCGTGTCCCTGAAAGCCACTTTTGAATTAGAAAAGCAGCTGCAGGCACACACCCTCGCACACCCCCAGGCATGCACAATGTGGGAAATGCCACTGGTGCAATTTTATCATTCAAACCCCCAAGGTGAGTCTCACCATGCCACAGGTGGTTATTCACATAAAAGACCATTTAAACTGTGAGACCCCATGCCAATGTGGTTTACATCGCAGTACTCCCAATCTGAAGCATGATGGATCCAGCTAAAAGAACATGAGGGAGCCATCAGGAAGCAAGACCCTTACAAAAACTAGCCAAGCACAGTAGGATCTGCTCCCAGTTCTCCAGATTCCATTTTGCAGCAATTGAAAAAGTCACAGATCGTCTAAGGATTACCGCCCCTCTTTGGAACACAGACAACTTACTGTTAGTTAAAGAGTTAAAATGGCAGATACAAATGCGAGCAGACACTCCTCCAGAACTAAATTAAAATGTGAGCATTTCCAGTGTCCTTAAAAGGATTAAGTAACTCCTTAACCCATCCTCGCTCACTACACCAGTTAAACAATAAGCCTAGATTCATATATTACAGAACTCCTTAACCCATCCCCCACTAGCCACAACAGTTAAATAATAAGCCTAAGTTCATTTTAAGTTATTTTCTGATGAACTCTGACTGAAAACTTTACAATGAACGAAAGCACTCAAAATGTGATTTAAATGAATAAAAGGCTGACCAAAACACCGAGAACAGCCTAGCATTTATGTTCCTTCAAAAATTGCAAACGTTTCTGAAGTTTTTAAATACTTGTTTATACTTTTGAGCTAGTAGAGTTACGCTATATATATATATATATATATATATATATATATATATATATATATATATATATATTGCTATACAGATATATATCTATATCTATATATATATATATATATATATATATATATATATATATATATATATATATATATATAGATATATCTAGCTATATATATATAGATGGATTCACTTCAGAAGCTCGAATTTACAAAATCTCCAACTGCAAATAACCAAAACCAAAAGATCGAGTTTCGTATACTCGAACTTCTGAAGTGAAACCAAAAAAAAAAAAAAAAGACAAACTTCGCTTGTCCCCCCACACCCCCGTACTTAAATATACCAACTCCAAGATCGCTCTACAGTGGGGAAATGGGAAATCTCCCGTCTTGCACTGTATGAGATTTCTCATTTCCTGTCAACACCGCAAAAGAAATAAAACATTACGTACACACAGAGCGTACAAGAATCCTTGCCTCTGTGTGCATGCAATGTATTAAGGTAAGTAAACTCTTATTTTTAAACACTACACATATTCGATTTACTAAAATCTCGATCATATGGTCTCGACCATCTGAAATTCAAGATTTCAGTAATTCGATTATGTGAAGTGTTCCCATATATATATATATATATATATATATATATATATATATATATATATACATATATACATATACATATATATATATATATATATATATATATATATACATATAAAAATATATATATATATATATATATATATATATATATATATATATATATATATATATAAATATATAGCTATATAGAGATATCTATGTATCTATATATATATATATATATATATATATATATATATATATATATACATATACATTATATATATATATATATATATATATATATATATATATAGAGCTAGAGATATCTATATATAGGTATATATATAGCTATACAGAGATCTCTCTATATACACACACCACCCACACACACACACACACATATATATATATATATATATATATATATATATATATATATATATATACTGATATATACATATATATATATATATATATATATATAGCTATACAGAGATATCTATATCTATATAAATATACATATAGATAGCAATATATATATATATATATATATATATATACAGAGAGAGCGATATCTATATATAGCTATATGTACATACATAAATATATATATATTTATATATATATATATATATATATATATATATATATATAGATAGATAGATAGATATAGTAATAGGTTTCGCAACCAGGAAGAAAGAGGTCATCATCCCTCTCTACTCATCCCTCATTAGACCAGTCATCGAATATAACACCCCATTTCACATATACCTGACCAGACACCTACAACAGCTGGAGACGCCACAAAAGTACCTCACAAAAAGGATCCTAGGCCTTAAAAACATGTCCTACATGGACAGACTCAAGAAACTTCAGCTGTTCTCAGTCTCTTATCATCTACTTAGAGGTGATCTCTGCTTGACTTACAAAGCCATGTCCGACCCAGCCCTACTTGAAATGCTACACCTAAAGAAATCCCAATCCCCCCATGCCACACGTTCCAGAGATCACAACCTCATTACCACAATTAACAGAACATCCTGGAGGGACAGGTTCATCTCTCAAAGACTGCCCATTCATATATATATATATATATATATATATATATATATATATATATATTACATTTGTTGACCAGGATAGTCCGACTGGATACATGTCCATTTTCAGCGGAGGCCCAGACAGAAAAGCTCCAAGCTCAAAGCTACACATATAGTTTTATATATATATATATATATATATATATATATATATATATATAAATATACATATATATATATATATATATATATATATATTTATATATATATATATATACATATATATGGTTATATAGCTAAAAATTGCCTGTGCAGTGTGCCACCCAGTGTTAGTTCACACTTAAACACTTGTCCTATATGGACAGACTCAAAAAACTCCAACTATTCTCTGTCTCATTTGCTTACTTACAGGCGATCTCTGCTTGACTTACAAAGCCATGTCTACCCCAGCTCTGTTACAAATGCTAGATCAAAAGAAATCCCAATCCCTCTGCACTGCACTCTCCAGAGACCTCAACCTCATTACCACAAACAACAGAACAAGCTGGAGGGACAGGTTCATAACCCAGATGCTACCGATGCAATGGAATAGACTTCCCATACGTGTCAAGCACAGTGCCTCACTGGCCCTCTTCAAGAGAAATCTTGATGAGTGGATGGGAAATAGAAAATTCACCCCGGGGGATCACTGCAGTGACTCTACTAAACAGAGGCACTGGAAACTAAAATCGGGTGGCACGATCCCAGGTTAATCCTATGGGCTAGGCTTGTAAAGGCTCCAGGGCCATTAGCCTAGTACACACCTATATATATATATATATGTATGTATATATAGAGAGAGAGCGAGAGATAGTATAGTTGTGTAAAATCTTACCATAACCGTAGATGTCCTTCTCTTCTATCTGCTGCAGTATTCATTACATGAGGGAGTTCGCCTCTGGCTGACTCATACGTCCAGCCAGTATACCAAAGTCTTAATGCTAATGTGAGGTTCATCCGACACCACATATCATCCTACGTACATCAGTCATAGAGAGAGGTCAGCACGCACCAGCCTCAGAACTGAATGCTGCCAGACAGCCTGGGCTAAAGTGAAAGAACATGCCACCAGAGAAACAGTCAAATATCAGGGGGAAAGCAGTGGGGGAGGGGCAGTCAAATACTGCAGCAGAGAGAAGAGAAGGACATCCTTGGTTATGGTAAGGTTTTACACAATTATTCTATGTCCTTCTAGGTAGCTGCCACAAAGATGCAACTAGTGTCCAAGCCTTTAAAGAAGGCTCCAGATGAGGACACAGCCCTAATAGAGTGTGCCTTCACAGGGGAAGAAAGGTTCTTTCCATTGCAAGAATAACACAAAGAAATAGCTTTAGAGATCCAAGAGGAAATAGTCTGCTTGGAAACAGGCTGAGCCAGGGGCCTTGGGTGGTAAGAAACAAACAGGCAGTCAGATTTGGTTTTATCTAGGTAGTATCTGAGTTTCCTGTGTACATCCAAAGTATGCAGAATCCTCTCACTGGAGGATTGAGAAGAAAGAAAAAAGTGGGAAGGTTGATAGACTGAATGAGGGATAATTCATTAACCACCTTGGGTATAAAATGGGATTATTGCATAGAGATACCCCATCCCTGTGGAAGACTGACCCAGGGGCATTAGACATCAGACCCTGCAACTCAGAGACCCTTCTGGCAGAAGTAATAGCCACTAACAGAACAGTTTTCCAAGTGCAGTGTTGTAGGGAAGAGGAACTTGCTGGCTCAAATGTGGCCATGGTAAGTTTCTCCAAAACAAAGTTGATATCCCAAGGAGGATGCACTGGCTTCCTTAGTGGTCTGAAGTGAAGGTCGCCTTTAAGGAATAGTTTGACTTCCAACCTTGAAGCTAGTGGACATGACACAGGCAGACAAGCTGAAATAGCTGAGAGCTGGGCTTTCACAAAAGAATCAGACAGCTCACTCTTTATAAATTCACACAGATAGGACAAAACCACCGGGACACCCACTAACACTGGTTGTAAATCCTTTTTAAGACACCAGACGGAAAACCTCTTCCATATGGAAATGCAGTATGTCCTAGTAGTGGGTTTTCTGGCCTCCTGCATAACTTGTAGCATGTCCTCTGAGAAGAAGTATCTGAAGGGAACTAGAACCCTATCACCCACAGGGTCAGGTTCAGAGCTGACAGCTGTGAATGCACTAGAGTCCCCTTGTCCTGTGTGAGCAGGTCCATCCTGTGGGGAAACTTGTGGTGACTGCCCCTGGCTAAATGCAGGAGGAGGGAGAAACAATGCTGCCTTGGCCAAAAGGGGGTCACCAGCAAGATTTTTGGTTGATGCCACTGAATATTCAGTGGAACCTTTTGGAAAAGTGGGAAGGGGGAATACATACAGAAACATCCCCTTCCAACAGAAAGGTAAAGCACCCACCTTCCGTGCCAGGGGATGTGGAACCCTGGCACAAAATTTGAGAAGTTGTCTGTTCATGGAGGAGGCAAAGAGATCTATCTGAGGTGTACCCTATCGATGGACCAGGTCCATAAACACATCACTGTGTAACATCCATTCATGAGACTGAGTCATGGACCTGCTTAAAGTGTCTGCCACCACATTCTGGGCTGAAGGAAGATAAACAACCTGACGAGAGATTTGGCTTTGTAAGTCTAAAATCCCAGGCCGAAAGGGCTAGTCTGCATAGGAGATAAGACTTTGTCCCTCCTTGTTTGTTGGTGTACCAGAGGGCCATGGTGTTGTCTGTGAACCACCAAAGTACTCCTGGGGAAAGCATGGGTTTGAAGATTTGAAGGACAAAAATCAAAGCCCTCGTCTCTTTTCTGCTAATGTGCTCCTTTGTCTGGGCTGTAGACCACGCATCCCTGACTTTCCAAGTGTGTAGCGTTGCACCCATTCTTGTGTCTGAAGCATCGGTGTACAACTCTTGGGTGGGAAGGGGGGCTATAGAGGTAAGCCTGGATTCCTTGAAACCTGAAGGATTCACCTAGCTAACTTTTTTTAAACAATAGAGGAGTGGAATAACAAAGTACAGAAGAATGGGAGTGTTACATCCAAACTGTCCTTAAAAAACATTGAATTTTTCTCATGTGTAGCTTGGCCAAAGGGACCATGGGAACAGTGGATGCCTTGAACCCCAGGTGATGTAGGAATTCCCTGTCAGTCAGGGATTGCAGGGGTAACAAGCCCTGGAGATAGGAAATAAGGAACAGGACCTTCTCTGTGGGCAGAGAGGCTAGAATCCTGTCTGTATGAATCCTGCAGCCAAGACAACTGTGGTCCTGATAACGGGTCAGAGAGCACTTTTGATAATTGATTGTGAAACCCAAACTCTCTAGAAGAGAAATTGTGAAGCCCAGATTGTCTAGAAGAAGGTCTGAGGACTGGGCCTGAATGAGCAGATTGTCTAGGTAAGGAAAAATCTGTATACGCTGTAGTCTGCAGTAAGCTATGACAGGAGCTAAACATTCTGTGAAGGCCCTTGGTGCCATAGACAGACCAAAGGGTAAAGCACAGAACTGAAACTTTGAGGAAGCAACAGAAAAACACAGTCATTTCCTGGTGAATGGGGATATAAAGGTAGGCATCTTTTATGTCTAATGACACCACGAAGGCTTGGGGACATATGAGGGGAAGAAAGGTGGGTAAAGTCAGCTTTCAAAAGGTGGGAACTTTCAGAAAGGTTTTTAAATGGGAAAAGTACAGAATGGGTCTCCAGGAGCCATCCTTCCTGGGGACCAAAAACGTCCTGGAGAGGAATCCCTTTCCCAGATAAGGGGGGAACGTTTTGGATAGTCCCTTGAGAGAGAAAAGCAGATATGACCTGAGGAAAAAGTTCCAACTGTTCTTTTGGTGGCTGGGGGATACTCTTCAAGAAGGGGAAAGTTTCCCAAACCATGCAATATCCTTCTTTGATGATGGAGATGACCTAAGAGTCCTAGGTTATCATTTTCCAAGCAGGTAGGGAAAGAGAGAGAGAGAACAGCAAAAAGATAGGGGGTGGATGGCCCTGGAGGCAGGTAGTCACAGGTTACCCAACTTGGGCTGGGGCTGAAAGGACTGTTTCTGAGAGGGTGTGAAATGAAAAGTCTTAGAAGGGGTTTGTTTCTTGGGACCCCTCTTTCTTTTGGAGGAAGAGGACAAAACAGGTTTCCTAACAAAGGTGGTTTTAGCTGGGTAGTTCCTCTGGAACCTGGGGACTGGAAAAATGAGTATATGGTTAAGATCCTGGATCTCCTTGCCTTTCTCTTGTAGAAAATGAGCTACCAAATAAGGCTTTATTCTCAAGAGGGACATCCATCAGTTTGGCCTTGAACTCATCAGGTAAGGGTTGTAAATGAACCCATGAGTTCCAACTCAAAACTGACCCAGAAGCCGCTTCCCTGGTTGAGACATCTGCTGCATCATAACTGAATTTGACAGAGTGCCTTGTAACCTAAGTTGAAGAGCTGAGGAAAGAGGACAACTTAGCCTTGGAAGGAGAGTCAGGGAGCTCTGACAGGAAAGCCAGGGAATATCTGGCCATGTGGGTTTGACAATTAATGGCCATGAAGACCAAGGTAGAAGAGGTGCAAACTTTCTTCCCCAGCCTCTTCTTGACTTTGCTCTCTTTATCAGAGGGCAGTAAGGAGGAGGAGGAAGGCAACCTTTTAAATGCCACATCAGCTGAGAATGAAATAGTAGGGGCTTTGAAGAGGAATTTGGAATCCTCAGGCAGCTTGTAAAATCTATATGGGTGCTTTGGAGCTGGTAGCTGGGAGTCTGGACATTTAGATGCAGCTGTAAAGGCATCCAAAAAGGATGGAAGAACCAGTGGGATGGCGGAAGGAGATGGGGAATTCATTTGAAGGAGGTCATAATACCTCTTTTGTATGTCTGACATTCGGCAACAGTCCCATTTGAAAAACTCATTTATTTTCAAAATAGCTTCCCTAAAGAGAATGTCCTCCCCAGGGAATCTGTGCCATTAGATTTCCCCTCTGGTGAAACATAACCCAAAGGGGAAGCAATTTGTGTGGAATAAGCTAAGGACTCAACGCCTGATGATTCCTCTTCATCTGAGGATGTCCTGTTAAAGGGGGCAGAGGGAGAGAAAGCAGTCAGATGAACAGAAATAGCCAAAGGCTGATGCAGTGTCATAAAAGCATGGAAAAGGCCTTGGGAAAAAGCCTGCCAATCCGAAGCTTGAAGATGGGGAACTGGAGTGACATGTTTTGTTTTCATTTTGTTTTTGTTGTGAGTTTCCATATGATGGAAGGTGGATGCTCTGACATCGGCCTGCACTCCACAATGTCTGTATGCACATCCTCCCACAATATAATTTGGGCGATGCCACATAGGCCTTCAGTAATAATGAGCCATGGTTCCCCCTTTCCCCCTTTTCACCCAAATCGGATGCCTGCGATTCCCTTGTGGGCAGGCTGGTAGACTCTTTTGGGGAATCCACCATGGTACCCACTGAGGAAACATCTACTGTTTGCGGGACAGGCTCCAGGCCTACATCAGCCTTGGCAGGGACACCTGGAAGAGAGGGAGCAGCAGGGATATCAGGCCGAGGTGTCTTGGCCTTTTTTAATACTGGCTTATTGGAATGGCCCAACATAACCTCCATTTCATGTGCCAAACACTTAAGGCATTGATTTTTTAGATAAAGCTTAAGGGAAGCTACATGGCTCCTAAGGGTTTTGGGAACAAAGGACTTACAGATGGCACAGGAGGTATGGTTGTGGTCTGGGCTTAGGCAGAACAAACACAGCTAAGCTCTCTCAACTCAGTACTGGCAAAACCAGTCAGGAGGAGAAGGAAACCACACTCACTACAATTCCAGTCTCACATAGACCTACCACGACAGCAAACCAAACACATAATCACACAAAAACATACTCGGAGGCTCTAAATAAAGATCTGCCTAAGCAGCAGAGACCTCCAAAGCAGACACCCAAGCAACCGCTACCCCAAAAAAAAACACGTGCAACACATATCTCACAAAGCCAGTGTGCCGAACAGTCACAGCCCTTAAAGATAAACAACACACCTGATACACTTGTAATAGGTGACTCTATCGTCAGGCACACTGACGTCCTGCTCACCAGGCTGAACAAGGAGAAGGTCACTGTGAGCAGCCTGTCTGGTGCTAGGATCCGCCACATAACACAAGCACTCAGGTCACTCCAAGGCAAGTACAAATATGACTCAGTCATTGTCCATGCTGGTGTGAATGACCTGAGACGTACCTCCCTGGACTACATGAAAAGAGACATAGAGGAGCTCTCTGAGCATGTAGCCCAGGCTGGTATGACCCTGACCTTGAGTAGCATCTTACCCTCACCAAGAATGATGCCACAGTATGAAGACAAGATGATCAATTTCAACAATTGGCTTAAGTATTGATGTCATTCAAAGGGGATCCAATGCCTATCAACTTGGGATGATATGCACGACAAGCCACGATGCTTTGCTAGGGACGGCTTGCACCTGTCACCCCTGGGCTTTCGGATATTGGCAAAGGCTCTTGCTACCCCATAGTGCCTTTTAGGCAAGGCTCAAAAGACAAACCCACCTCCATAGGTATCACAAGGGATAAGAAACTAAGAGTAATGCTACTCAACGCTAGAAGTCTAAACCTCAAGATGCACGCACTCGAAACTCTCCTTAGCATGGAGAACATCGATATCTGTGCAGTAACAGAAACCTGGTTCAGGAGTCCCGAGAGCACCCCAGCACTACCAGGTTATACCTCATACCATGCTTTTCGGCCCCAAAACCTGGACCGAACCACAAAAGGAGGGGGAGTATCGATATTCATTAAAGATACCCACACCTCCAGGTTGGTGGCAAAGCACGAAGCATCAGAGACTATCCATGTGCAACTAACAGTGGGTAAAACTGCCTTCCAGTTTATAGCCTGCTACAGACCACCCTCCCAAACCCAGGAACCCCACTCGGCCTTCCTGAGAACACTGGAAAATATGAAGGTCTCTCCGAACACCATTATATTGGGCGACTTCAACTACCCAAACATAGATTGGGAGCATTACTCTAGCTCCAACATCCTTGCCCAAAGGTTCCTAGAATTCATAAACACAAATGCTATGGAACAACTTGTTACCACTCCCACAAGGGGGGGGAAACATACTGGACCTGATCATCACCAACATGGGGACTCTATGCTCCAGACCAGAAGTGTATCCCTCATTGGTAAGATCAGACCATAAACTGATCTCACTGGATATTCACATCCTGACCCCACCCCCTGCCCAGAAAACCACAGTGAAAAACTTCTCTAAAGCAAATTTCACACTCCTCAAAACCGAGGTGGAATCCTT
>NC_056744.1:349404563-349427063 GCF_019279795.1 Protopterus annectens
ATCTGTCCCTCCAGCACGTCCTATTTATATCCGTGTTGAGGTTTAAGTCTCTTGCTCTCGTGGCTCTGGTGGATTTGGATTTTTTGAGGTGGAGCATGTCCATTAATTCCGGGTTGGACATGGCCTTGTATGTCAGGCACAGATCACCTCTGAGCAGACGGTATGCGACTGAATAGAGCTGGAGTTTCTTCAGTCGGGCAGCGTATGACATATGTTTGAGCCCCTTTATCCTTTTGGTGAGGAACTTTTGGGGTCTTTCCAACTGCTGCAGGTGTCGGGTAAGGTACATTCGAATGGGGCTGTACTCAATCATTGGTCTGATAAGTGAAGAGTACAGGGGTACAATGACCTCTCCTGATCTGGATGTGAATCCTTCATGATCAGGTGGGCAATGTAGAAGGTCTTCCTAACCACTTTGGCAATGTGAGTGTCAAAAGAGAGGTTACTGTCAACTTGGGTCCCCAGGTCCCTGATAACTTCTTCCATGTTTAATGGATTACCACCTATGTGGTAATTAGGGGTTACCTTGTTTTTCCCAAAGGGTATGACTATACATTTTTTGGCATTTAGCTTAAGGCCATGGCTCTGGCACCAGTTATCCATTTCTATGAGACCTCTCTGGAGGATGTCTGTGTCTGATGGAGTGTCAATTATGGTGCCCAGTTTGCAGTCATCTGCAAATTTTGTCAGCCACAATCCCCCTATGTTTGCCTGCACTTCAGAAAAATAAATGCTGAACAAGAAGGGGCCCAGGACTGAGACCTGTGGGACACCGCTCGTGACCGGCTTAGAGTCTGACATGGCACCAGCAACTCTAACCCTGTGGGTTCTGTCCTTGAGCCGGTTTGCAACCCATCTTGTGACATATGGGTTTACATCTAAGCTGGTGAGCTTTTCTATGATGCCCGAGTGGGGTATTGTGTCGAACGCTTTTGCTAGGTCAAGGTAGGCTGTGTGAATTGCCTTACCCTCATCAATGGCCTTAGTGACTGTTTTGAAAAAGTCGACCAAGTTCAAGAGGCAGGATCTGCCCTTGGCAAAGCCAAATTGGGTAGGATCCAGTGTCTGTAGGTCCCCAATGTCTTTATTTATGAGTTCCATTATGATCCTCTCCATAGCCTTGCAGACAAGGCTCGTCAAGCTTATGGGGCGGTAATTTCCAGGGTCCATAGAAGCACCGCCTTTGTGGAGTGGGACCACAGTTGCCGTACGCCATTCTTTGGGTACGTATCCTGTAGTAAGGCTAAGATTAAACAGCAGCCTTATGTGTGGGTTTAGTTCCTCACTGAGTTTGTGTAGCACACAGCCGGAGACACCGTCCGGTCCCATTGATGCCGTGTTTTTTGCTTTAGAGAGAGCAGCTCTCACCTGGGCATCTGAGATGTTTGGGAGGCTAGACTCTGGTGGGATAGATATTTCTCCTTTGGGGGGGGAGGGGAGAAATTTGCACTGAACCTGTCTGCCAGTATGTTGGCAATATCTGTGGGTTCAGTGATTTTTGTATCATTTTGGACTAATTCTGAGCATATCTGGGAGTTTCCACCCAGGTTTCTAACATAGCTAAAGAAGGCCTTATGATTGTCTTTTGTGTCTTTAGCGATTTTTCTCTCAAAGTTGGCCTTGGATGATTTTATGAGTGATCGTAGTTTTTTGCTAGTATTGATCAGAGATGCCTTCCCTTTTAGGGATTTTGCTCTGTCATGTAGTAGCTTTCTCCTCTTGTTGTAGAGTTTGTTTATGGCTGGGGTCCACCAGACAGGGCGCCTGCCTTTGGTGGAAAGGGTCTTGATTTTATTAGGGATTGCTTGATCCATACATTCCTGGAGGTGCTCGTAGAAGGCATTTGTAAGGGTTTCAGCAGCGTGGGTTGTGGTTTCCACTGGCTCGGGGGGGCCTTGAAGGATACCACTCCAGTCTTATGAAGTGTGAAGTTTGCTTTTGAGAAGTTCTTCACTGTGGTCTTTTTTGCTGGGGTTGGGGGCGGGATGTGGATCTCCAGTGAGATTAATTTATGGTCTGATCTCACCAATGAGGGATATACTTCCAGCGTGGAGCATTTTGTCCCCATGTTTGTGATGATCAGGTCTAGTATATTTTCTCCTCTTGTGGGAATGGTGACTAGTTGTTCCATAGCATTTGAGTTTATGAACTCCAGGAACCTTTGGGCTAGGGTATTGGGGCTTGAGTAATGTTCCCAGTCTATGTTTGGGTAGTTGAAGTCACCCAATATGATGGTGTTTGGAGAGACATTCATACTCTCCAGTGTCTTCAGGAAGGCTGTGTGGGTTTCCTGAGTTTGAGAGGGTGGTCTGTAGCATGCTACAAACTGTAGGGCAGTTTTACCTATGGTTAATTGCACCTAGATGGTCTCCATCTCCATGGAATTTGGCTCCTAGAAAACAAAGTGTAAAGCAATCTATCTTTCTATCGGGTCTATATTAGAACATCGAAGTTTCAAAACTTCGAATGTTCTAATATCGACCCCTATTCAGCGAAAGCTGAAAACATCGAACATACAGTTCAGCAAATTTTTTTCCTAGGTAGAATATTTGCTGTTTCAAAACACATACACACAACACAAGCACACCAAACAAACAGCAATCCACACACATACACCTAAAATCTTACACCTTACCCTACACTAAACTATACATACACTACTAACTGTCCACTTACCTTAACCCAAACCCTAACCCTAAGGTCCATCACTATTGCACACTCACGTCACCCGCGCCCTAACCCTAACTCACCTAACCCGCCCTAACCCTCACGTCCACACATTCGCACACATACCTAACCCACGCCCTAACCCTAACTCAACTAACCTGCCCTAACCCTTACGTTCACACAATCGCACACATACCTAACCCGTGCCCTAACCCTAACTCACCTAACCCGTGCTCAGTCGCACACTTACCTGAACCCGACCCGTAACTTTCCACCACAGCACTGAAAATACTGAAGCAACAGAAACGGACAACCGAATTCTTTCCCTAGGAAAAAATTCGGTTTTCTGTAGCTTCGATATTTTCAGCTTCCGCTGAATAGGGGTCGATATTAGAACATTCGAAGTTTTGAAATTTTGATGTTCTAATATACACCCTATCTATCTATATATTTGTATATATATATATATATATATATATATATATATATATATATATTTGTATATATATATATATATATATATATGTATATATATATATATATATATATTGATTTATTTATTTATTTGACATTTGTTTATCGGGAAAGTCCGACTGGGCAAAACCCATTTTCAGAGGAGGCCTGAGGAGAAAAGCTCCAGAAAAAAACATTTGCATATCTGCAAGTTATGTATTACAGTTTAGATACCATACAGCATTGGAACAGAACATAAAATCAAACAAGCAATAAAATTTTGTTACATAAAAATAATAAAGTAAGAAAGTAATAAAAGTAAACCAAGTGCAGTTTTAGTATGCTGGAAAATACAGGCACTTATCCAAAAGGGCTGGAAGTTATTGTAGTAGGATGGGGGAATAGTGTAGAAAAAGGAAAAATAAAACAGGTAGATGGTAGAGAAGTAGGTTAGCAAGTGAAAGTATCGAGAGAAAGAAGAAGGGTGAAAGAGTTAAGGCAGGGAACGAGACAAATTCAGAGTACATATCGGCTGTGAGATTTTGAGTAAAGAACTATGCTGGCATAATGCACTGGCAGATCCAGTTGTTGGATAGCTAGTCTTTTAGTTGAGATTTGAAGGAAGAGTAATAGCGTAAAAGCCAGTTAGATTCAGGAATAGAATTCCAGGTTTTTGAAACACAGTGTGACTGCAAACTAATTCCAGGAGAGCTATGTGGTTTATAAATAGAGAGTAGGTGCTTGTCAGAGGATCGCAAGCGATGAGATGGGGAGTAGTAGAGAAGTAAAGTTGATATTCCATGTGGAACAGATGGGTTGTACAATATTTTCAGAGTTAACAGGAATTGATGATATGTTAACAGATGGGGGACTTCTAACCAGTGTAAGGCTTTGAGTGAGGAGCAGTGGTGAGAAATGGTGGCTTGTCCAGTGGCAAACCTAGCTATCTTATTGTAGCATTGACTGAGTTTTGTTTTTAGGGATGAGTGTAGATCGGTTAAGATCGGGAAGGCATACAGTAGTGATGCTAGGAGATATGAAGTAGCGAGACTGACTCTATACAACATGCCTAGATGTTGGTCGATATGCAGATCGAACTTGAAGTTGCAGTGAATTGTAACGCCAAGTAACTTGGTGTGAGAGACAACAGTGATTTTTTTGTGTTGTTTAGGAAAGTAATTGAGAAGTTAGTATTAGGAAGGGGGGATTTATTAGGTAGGAATATCAGTAGTTGCATTTTTGGGGGGGTTGAGTAGAAGTTGGGAATTGGTAAGCCAAGTTTTGATAGAGTTAAATGCTTCCTGTGTTATGTTTTGAAGATGGGTAAGGTTGTTTGATGAGCAGATTAAAGTGGTGTCATCGGCATATTGGATAAGGGTAGCTTGTTTTGCAGAGGTGTGGAGAGGATTTACAAAGATGTTAAAAAGAAGTGGACCAAGGATAGAGCCTTGAGGAACTCCAATACAAACTGGTAGATAGGGAGAGAGACTGGAGTTCCACTTGACTGATTGATATTAGTCTGAAAGGTAACCAGTGAACCTCTCTAGGAAAGATTTGGTTAAGCCAAGTAGAGAGACTTAGGATACAAGTTTATGGTGGGAAACAGTATGAAAAGCCTTGGAGAGATCTAACAATAGAGAAGCTAGAAGGTTGCCAGGATCATGTGATTTGTTTACTTAGAAGGTTGCCAGGATCATGTGATTTGTTTACTATATCTGTGAAAAGAAAGAAGAGCATGAGTAGTGGTTTGTGAAGGTCTAACTCCATGTTGGAGTGGAGATAGAAGATTGTTGTGAAGCAGGCACTGAAGTAACTGTGGATGCATTTTTCTAGTATTTTAGAGAATGGCACAATAGCAATGGAACTGAAGTTAGATATTTCAGTAGAGTAACCTCCTTTATGAAGGGGAAGGACATAGAATGTTTCCAGAGGGTAGGGACATAATTTGTTAATGAGGATGATTACTGGATAGACTATAGAGTCCGCTGCCATTTTTAGATACACATTAGGGAGATTATCAGCAGACGTGCAGCAGAGTTTAAGTTTGTTTTATTTATTTATTTTATTTATTTAAATTTGTTGACCGGGAGTGTCCGACTGGACGTGGGTCCATTTTCAGCGGAGGCCCGGGGAGAAAAGCTCCACAGTAAAATAAACAGACAGTAGTTACATTGGATTACATAGCGATTAACAATTTAACATAGAAATTACTTACAACATATTTACAGATGAAGAACATAGTACATCAGTAGACAACTAGAATCTTTATCTGTGAAGTACATAACAGGCATTAACAAATGTAACAATGAGAAGTTCCTGCTGTATAATAAGTACTAGGCTTATGAGCATCTGAGCTTGCTATCATCAAGGTAGTTAGTGGAGGTGAAAGAAAGGTAGTAGTTGGATGGGGTGGATGATATTAGAGTGGGAGTTGCAAGGGCATAGCCAGCATGTTTTAGGTGCGCTTTTAATAAAGTTTTGAAGTTGGTGCATGATGGTACGGAGGTAATTGTGGGTGGGAGTGAGTTCCATAATTTGGCTATGGCGCAAGAGAATAGTGCTTCACCAGCAGAGTTATTGGCTTTAGTGATCTGCAAGTGATTTTTGTTGCTGGATCTTAGTGGTCTGGTGGTGCGATAGGGTTGGAGTAGATTATGGAGGGATGGGACATTTAGTGGATGGTTTACTAGTTTGTGGGCGAGTGAGAGTTGATACCACTGAAGGAGGTGAGGGAGTTCAAGCCAGCCCAGTTCAGCAAGTGAGAGACAGTGGTGACTATGGTAGGATGCCCCTGTGGCGAATTTGACGATTTTGTTGTAG
The DNA here is from genome assembly GCF_019279795.1 of Protopterus annectens. Taxonomy (NCBI): domain Eukaryota; kingdom Metazoa; phylum Chordata; order Ceratodontiformes; family Protopteridae; genus Protopterus; species Protopterus annectens. The sequence goes on from NC_056744.1 coordinate 349,410,504, forward strand.
CAGGTCTCTAGCTTGTTTAGATCACATTGCCTTAGGTTGGTATATACTGGAGAGGCATAAAGTAGGGTGGAGATAAGGTGGGAATTTGCTATTGAAATCTTTGCTGCTTTGGTGAGAAATTGTTTATTTCTGTATAATGCTCCTAGTTTTGTGTGGACTTTTTATGGTCATGGATATGTGAATGTCAAATTTTAGTTTATTGTCTATTTCCACTCCTAGCAATTTGGTGTGTTCAGTTGGGTATATAGTGGTGTTGTCTTTTGCTGTGATGTTAAAGTGAGAGTTGTTTTGAGTATGTTTGGTGTGTTGGAAGATGAGTAGTTTAGTTTTGTTTGGGTTGAGTATTAGTTGGGCATCGGATAACCATGTTTCAACAGAGGAAAAGGCTTCCTGTGTGACTATTTGCAGTTTGGGTAGGGACTGGGCTGAGCAGATGATGGTTGAGTCATCTGCGTATTGGATGAGTGTGCCATGTTTGGTGGCAGAGGCTAGATTATTGGTGTAAACAGAGAAAAGTAGGGGTCCAAGGATGGATCCTTGGGGAACCCCTATGGAGACAGGTAGTTGTGTCATTCTGCCATACAACGGATTGTTGGCGGTCAGACAGGTAACTCTGAAACCAGTTGGTGTTTAGCAAGGATTTAATGAAGGAAGTAGGTACTGGTTGGATAGAGAAGTTGTTGGGACATATATTTTGTGGCTTAGAGACAGTAGGAGATGTAGTGATAGGGGTGGGCATGGATTTTTAAAATTAGAGGCAGCTACAGGTGAAGTTAGGATATTGTTAGAAACTGCAGCTATACTGTTAATGAAATATGAGTTGAACTGAGTTGCTGTATCAGAGGAACTGCTGTCAGTAGAAGACTGAGGGGAAGAATGCTTACCAGGGTGGATAAATTTGTTTATGGAATTCCAGAAAGCTTTTGGATTACTTTTATGCTGGTGTTGTGACTTTAAGTAAAATTGTTTTTATCTAAGTTGACATGGTTTTTTACAAAGTTACACAGTGTTCTATAATGTAGATTTGTTAGAGTGTTCTATTTTGTATAGGCTGCCCAAGCTTTATCTCTTTTTTTTTGCATGAGAGATTTAGTATGGTTAGTAAGCCAGGGGGAGTAATTATTTTTGACTTGTTTTTTTTTCTAACAGGGGCAAGTTTGTTTAGTGTGTCAGTGACTGTTAAGTTGAATTTATTGACTGCTTCATCAAGAGGTAGGCATTTAAGGAAAGACCAGTTGATAGTATTAAGAATGTTTGTAAAGGTCTCCTAATTAAAATAGGTTACCTTGCATACATATTTGTATGTATGTTGTTTGCAGGGGTGAGTGATAAGTCTAGTCATATATACTGGGGGGTGATCACTAACTGAGTCTGGTAGTACAAACAATTGTATAAAGTTACTGGGGTGGGAGTCTAGAAGCCAGTTAATAACAGTGGGATAATCTGGAGTAGGTTCAGGTGGTGATTACCTGTGTAAAGCCATACAGGTTAACTGTGTCGGTAGGGAATTGGGAGTTGAGTTTTAGCCAGTCAGTGTTAAATCACCAATTAATATTGTCTCTAGTAGAATACTGGATGATGTCCAGGATAAGATATTTTGAAGAGTGGTAAGATTGTTTCCAGGTGGTAGGTGCAATGCGATAAGGCAGATGCTTTTATTAGTATTTAGTTTAAGAATGTTAATGATAAGTTCTGATTTATCAAAAGAAGGTACTGGAAGGTCATAGGGAGCTAGAGAAATAGAGTCTTGATAAATGATGGCTATGCAACCCCCTTTTCTTTTGAGTCGGTCTGCTCTAACCATGTTAAAGCCAAGTGGAAGTATCTCTGTATCTTTGATATGTGGTTTTAGCCAGGTCTCAGTAATAACTAATATATTAGGGGTGTGTTGTGTAATCAAGAATGAAGTTCAGATACTTTGGTACAGATACTATGAATATTTATTGACATAATCTTAAGTTTGCTGTGAGCAGTGGGAATGTTAGTTGGGGGTATTGGTGGAGATAGTAGGGACTTGGGTTGGGAGGAATATCACAATAGTGTGGCAGAAGGTTGAGGAGTAGAGAGGATAGAAAGGATTTGATTTTGGTCATAGTGGTTGTTTGTTTGATATTTGCCAAGTAGAGTGATGTATGATGCTGCTTTAGTTTAAAGAGGAAAGTAACGTTCATCTTGAAAAGGTAATGAGTGATGGATATGGTGTACTGACAATTATAATTTAAGGAAGAGGTAGTGTCAGCAGGAGGGAGGAATGCAGAAGGAATTGATGTGAAATAGGAAGACATTGAGTAGAGGGAGAGAAGTGTAAAGGCAGGGAGGATTAGGAGAAACATGGTGGATGTAGGAATGAAATAATTATAAGATGGTGGAGTGGAGAGATGTGTAGTGAATTTCATGGTGAGATAAGGAAAGAGGAGGAATTAAGGGGACAGGTAGTGGCTATAGTACTTGATTTTGAGTATATGATGGTTTTATAGACAGATCTGGGGGGAGGAATTAATTAGCAAATAGGAGAGAGACTAGTGGAGTAGTTTGAATGTACGTGGATAAAGTGTTTGGAATGAGGTGATGTGTAAGCTGCAAGTAGGAGTTAGAGGAGAGTGGTATATAAAAGTATTAGGTGGGAGGGAGTTTGTGGTGGGAGTGAGAAAACTTGTGTGAAGAATATAGTGGTTAGGCAACTAGTGAGTGAAATGGGTGTTTGGTGTGAGGTGTGGTAGTGTGTGGGTGGAGTTTGAAGAGGAAGGCGTGCGGTGTGGGTAGATTTAAATGTAGGTGCAGTGGGGGTGGATGGGAACTGGGGGTAGGTTATGGGAGCAGAGTGAAGTCCAAGTGGAGCAAGGGTGGAATGGAACAGGAAGGACCCAGAGTCAAATTCATGCAGGTAAGTAAGTCTGTTATAGAAACAATCAGTGAGGCAGACAAGAAAGTCAGATAGTCTGCAATATCCAGAGGCAGTCACTGGAAACTCCAACTTTTAATGGTGCTTCTGGTACCTCGGCAAACAACCTTCAAGGAATAACATAAGCCACCAGCCATTCCCATTTTATGTCAAACTGCAGTTCTTTGGATGTTAGGGGAAGGACCACGTACAGCCTTTTTGGTGGAAGTATTGGAATTTTGTTTAATGCATAATTATTTTTGTTTTGGGGTGATTATTTTTTTGCAAAAAGAAGGCACAGCGATGGGGACTTCCTTTGTCCCAGCTATGCTGTTATCTTTATGGCCTTTTTTGAGAATAGATTTAGTTATTCTACAGAATTTTTTGCAAAGAATGTTATTTTGTTTAAGTGTTGCATTGATGATTTAATTTTTATATGTAGGGGGAATTTGGATGAGTTTTCTGTATTTATTGATCAGTTAAATCAGAATGAACTAGGGTTGCAGTTTACTTTTACTGTAGATAGAATGAATATACAATTTCTGGATGTGGAATTTTATGTTAAGGAAGATTTGAAGGTAGAACATAAACCCCATGTGAAGCCTACTGCAATTAATAATTTTTTACAGGCCAGTAGCATGCACCCATCACATCTTATGGAAGCATTGCCTATGGGTGAACTTAAAAAAAATTATGAGAATACTTCTGATAAGAATTGGTAGAAGAAGAGTTCATAAAGGTGCAACGGAAATTGTTGCAAAGGGATTATTCTGGTGTTAGTTTGAAAAAAGCTAAGGATAGTGCATTAAAGGTGGGGGCAGCAGCTGTGGTAGGAGACAATAGTTATGATGGTTTTAAAAGTCATCATTTAGATCAGGAAACTGATAGGCAGGAAAAAGTATTGTTGTTTGTTACCAGATTTTCCCCTTTTTCTCATATTTTGAGGAGGTCAGTGAAAGATTTGTGGCCAGTGGTATGTGAAAATGAACAACTAAAGCATGTGTTCCCTTCACGTTACATTTTCTTATCAGAGGTATTTAAATTTAAGGGAGTTGTTAGGTTTTAAGAAGATTTCTGTCCAGGTGGCTAATATGGGTTCCTTCCCTTGTAGAAGATGTAAAGTATGTTCTAGCATTAAGAACATTTCAGGTAGAAAAATCAATGGTACATTATTTTGTTCCATGGGAAGGTTTTCATGTGTTTCTTGTGGGGTGCTTTATATTGTAGGGTGTGGGTGTACTCCTGTGAGGTGGTATGTTGGACAGACAAAATGTATGGTAAAAGTTAGAATTCTTGAATATCTGGGACATATTAGAAATAGGAATTTGGATACCCCAGTAGTTGAATACTTTATTAATGCACATGTGGGTTATGATGTCAGTTTCTTCTTTAGTGTGTTGGCTACACCTTTTCTTGCCAGGGGTGGGGATTTTTCAGCTAGTTTGTTAAAAATTGAAAGCAGGTTCATTGTAAATTATAATACTTTAAAACCTAAAGGTAAGACTCTGGATGTGAATTTAAATGTGTAAGTTATAATATTGTATATATGATGTTTTGTAACTTATTGTATATGGGAAATATTTTACCCCTTTTGAGGGGAGGTTTGTTTAAGCAGGTTCTTGTAGTAGATTATTGCATGATGAGATGATTGTTTAACTGGAGCAATCTGACATAAAATGTGAATGGTTGATAGCTTATGTTATTCCTTGAAGGTCGTTTGCCGAGGTACCAGAAGCACCATTAAAATTTGGAGTTTGTTTCCACTGACTGCCTCCTGAGTGTATTTTTTGGATATTTCATGCTGCTGTGTGTTTGAGTATGTAATATCAGACTGACTCTACTGTTTGCATTAGTTTATTGTGGGTATAGTCTATGCTCACCCCAATGTTTCGAATATCCTTTAGTTGCTATGTCGCTCAACTATAGTAATGCTGTTATAGGTGTGTTTTTAATATATGCTAGCCTAAAAAGGATAAGGTAGTTTTTGAAAAAAATTAAAGACAGAAAACATCTCTGGGGGGTTGCGCACTAAGTACAAATACATGGACTAGTGTGCCTCTATTTAAGCCCTTTGCAAGAAGAAAGGAGGTAATTAAGGGCAATACAGAGTCACATTATATGTAAACATACATTGTTTTGATGCAGATAAGCAAGCCACATGAGGTTCTATGTTTGAATTCAAGAGTACTTTTCTCCCCGATGCACGGTAACCAGCTAGGTGAAAATACAGTTCAGGGTCTGCTTTACTGCTGACGAGACAGGGACATAGAGGGGCTAAAAAGAAAACAAAATAATGTAGGGTAAAGGTTACAAAGAGTAGAGTAAGAGAGCAATAATCAGTAAGAAAAAAAAGCAGAACAGTTACAACTACAAACTAAATGAGAAATACTATTGAATAACATACACCTTGTAATTCAGAAACAATAAAAATGGAGCAGTATTTAAACAGTGCAATTAAAGTCGCCTTAGTATAACATACACCTTGAAACTCAGAACGATAACACTGTAGCAGTATATTAAACAGTGAATTAAAGTCATCTTAGTATAACATACACCTTGTAACTCAGAACGATAACACTGTAGCAGTATATTAAACAGTGAATTAAAGTCGCCTTAGTATAACATACACCTTGTAACTCAGAACGATAGCACTGTAGCAGTATATTAAACATTGAATTAAAGTCGCCTTAGTATAACAAACACCTTGTAACTCAGAACAATAACACTGTAGCAGTACATTAAACAGTGAATTAAAGTTGCCTTAGTATAACATACACCTTGTAACTCAGAACGATAACACTGTGCAGTATATTAAACAGTGAATTAAAGTCGCCTTAGTATAACACACACCTTGTAACTCAGAACGATAACACTGTAGCAGTATATTAAACAGTGAATTAAAGTTATCTTAGTATAACCTACCTGTTCCAGCTAATGATGGCCTTAAAACTTACAACAAACCCATGCATTTATACATGAGTTTACACTACATTTCGGCTAATACACTAGCACATCCAGGCACATAGACAACCACATTATTCGTACAATTTGTCTGCACAAAGCTAGTAACTATAAGGTTTGTAGGATTAAAATCTAAATCAGATGGTTTCATGTGCAATTTACATTATGAACCTGTGAGTGCGTTAGCAAAATTCATGCACTTGGAGTTACCATGTTATGGATTCCAAATGTACATTATAGGAAAAAGATTAACTAAAAAGGGTTCAATTAACAGGCTAGTGCACATCAGTAGACTATATGGCAACAACAGTGAGCATAGGCAATGCAAAAAAAATGCCTTCCGACTAATAGTCTAAGTTACTAAGCAAATACTGTAGTGCATGACACATTAGTAGCTCATAAAGCTGAGAGAGAGAGATCAAGCAAGCATCCCAAGCAATGGTACTAAATTCAGTTTGAAGTAACAGCGTGAACATAAACATCCAATAGTATAGAAAAACAATCAATCTTACTCAATGTGCACACTATAGGAAGGAAGAAAGAGACTAAACTGTTCTAGGAATGGCTTGGAAAATGAAAAATGGTGCCAGAAATTGGAAATGTATAAACAGCGCAAAGCATCATGGGAATGATTACATCTGTGCCCAGACAAAGTAGAGACCATAAAAAAAGAACAAACTAATAGTATTAAATATAAGGACCCCATAGTCAAATTTGCGCGGTAAGTAAGTCTGTTATAGAAACAATCAGTGAGGCAGACATGAAAGTCAGATAGTCTGTAATAACAGACTGACTCTACTGTTTGTGTTAGTTTATTGCGGGTATAGTCTACTATGCTCACGCCAATGTTTCGAATATCCTTTAGTTGCTATGTCGCCCAACTATAGCAACGCTGTTATAGGTGTGTTTTTAATATATGCTAGCCTAAAAACGATAAGGTAGTTTTTGAAAGAATTTAAAGACAGAAAACATCTCGGGGGGGGGGGTGCATTTTGAGTACAAATGCACGGACTACCGTACCTCTATTTAACCCCTTTGCAAGGAGAAAGGAGGAAGTTAAAGGCAATACAGAGGTACATTATATGTAAACATACACAACTGTTTTGATGCAGATAAGGCAAGTCACAGGAGGTTCTATGTTTGATTTCAAGAGTAGCTTTTTTTTGATGCACGGTAACCAGCTAAGTGAAAATACAATTCAGCTTTACAGCTAATGAGATAGGAACAGAGAGGGGATTATTGTTTTGCTGGAGATAAGGCAAGCTACAGGAGGTTCTATATTTGACTTCAAAAGTAGTTTTCTCCCCGATGTACGGTACCCAGCTAGGTGAAAATACAATTCAGGGACAGCTTTATCTCTGATGAGGCAAGGGCATAGAGGGGTCAATGTGCCCACTCCGGGAAGGAAGACAGGGACTAATCTGTACTAGGAATGGTCTGGAAAAATATAGCTCTATAGATATATCTGTATATATGGTTTACATTTAAAACTACCTTTAAAACCACGAATCACAGTGGTTTGAGTGCTCATATGAGCGACTCGAAACCACAAAATCGAAAATGTCAACAGCCCTTAATGTTCGATAAATAGCAAATCGAAAAGCAGATTCGCTGTTTTTCGAACATTAATGTCGAAGGGATAAAAAAGTATAAAGTAGGGAAGCAAGCCCCCCTGTGCCCTCACACCCCCCTACTTTATTATTCTAACTCCGAGATCGCACTACAGTGGGGAAAGGAACCATTTCCCGATTCCCACTATAGTGCAATCTGCCCCAGAATGTCAAATGTGCAATGAGCGAATCTCACTGTGCATTCGCTCATTGCACATTCAAACCTTTTTCTGTTTGGTGTTTGCAAACTTTGCAGACTGCCTTTCGGAAATGTTCCGTTCACCCTTGTGAAATACGCACATTTAAAGGTAAACCGTATATATACATAGCTATATAGAGATATTTGTATATATAGATCTATAGCTATACAGATCTCTCTCTCTCTCTCTCTCTCTCTCTTTATATATATATATATAAATATATAGATATATATAGATTTTATATATATATATATATATATATATATATATATATATATATATATATATATATATATATATATAAAGAAGTTATGTCTTACCATAATGTTCCATCTGTGTTGTCAGTCTTCAAATATCCTTGACAGTGGGTTCAGTTCCAACTTGGCCATTATTCCAGCTCACGCACACCAAAAAAACTCTCAAGCTCAGCTCTACCCATAATGCTCCTCACCAAATTACCTCAGATCGAGTTTGCATAAAACAGTGACAGACAAACACCACAATAAAGGAAAAATGAATGAGACTTTATCTGAATCCAAAAAAGAGGACCTCTGTCACAAAGAATTCAATCCATCCTAAGAAACCATAGGATAGGGGGAAGGATGGCAGGTATGTCAAGGATATGTGAAGATCGATAACACAGATGGAATGTTATAGTAAGACATAACTTCTTTATCTGATGTCAGTCTTCACATAGTCCTTGACAGTGGGACAGAACCCCAAGCAACCTGAATCTTGAGAGGTCTCACAGAAGAATAATACAATTCTTAATCCACTTAGCTAGGGTAACTTTGGACACTGGTTTCCATTTTGCCACTGAAGAAAAGGAAACAAATAAATAATCTGATTTTCAGAACTCTTTGTCCTGTGTAAATAGAAGCGGAGCTGCCTATGTACATGTAATAAATGGAGAAAATATTCACCCTTGTTAGTATAAGTGGGGAAGAAAACTGGAAGTTGAATAGTCTGGTTAAGGTTGGATTCAGAAACTACATTACATCCGAGTGACGCCTCCAGGTGCATCTGCAGTTAACTCCCACTGACATCTCCAGGCATCAAATATTGCTTGCTCATATTTGCATCAATAATTCCAAAACCATTTAAAAGCACAAAAACAGCAGAAAAAAACGCAAATGGTAACCAATGAAAGAAAAAGCAGTTCAGGGACACCAGAAAACAGCTCACAGTTAATTTATTGCAGTAAAATTCCACACAAGCGCTTTCGCCCTGACACAATGCAGGGCTTTATCAAGTGAACAAAACACATACAATTACAACTATTTAAGTACCCTGTTTCTCAAAAAAGGCGCCAAGATGTCTTAAAGGTATATAAACTCAATCACTACATACTTGAATAAATAACAAGCAATTCACATGTTTTCTATGTAAAAATAATACAATCTCTTAAAAAGCATAAAACATTAAATGTTGATGTAAGTGTACAAAATATACCAATATTAAAATTTTCTAGCCTTCTTTATTACATATGACTTAGTAGAAATATGGTCATCCAGACCTGGGGGTTAGCGGCATTAAGCTTAACTTGCCAGTACTTTTCCCTCCAACTGAGCCAATTCTCCCAGTTACCTCCCTTAGGATCCACACAGACCTGTTCCAAAATTCCAAAAAGAAATCCAGTGTGCCTAGGCTGTGTAGAAAGGTGCCTGTAAAGGCCATTGTTCAGACTCTTATTAATATTATGTGTGTTCGTAAATACGCTTTCCCGGTGCTCTTTCAGATTTCCCCACATAAAAACTAGGACAGTCTTTACATAAGGCCAAGTAAACTACACCCTCAGCCGTACAGTTGCCCCTCCTGAAATGTATAACACTCTTCACATTATTATCCAACGTTACTTGTTCCTTACCAATAACGTATTTGCAGTCCCCACATCTCCCACATTTTCTGGTTCCAAAATCATCCTGATGTTTTATCCCATTCCTGTTTCTTTCGAAAACTTTTTTTTTAATTAGTACTCGTCCTGAAAACAAATCTAGGACTCTCACCTATTTTTTGCACAATGTCTTGGTTGAATTTTAACATTTTCCAATTGTTCTTAATCAAGTTCTTAATTTCCTGTGAAGCATGGCTATACTGAATCACCAATGCCCTTGTGAAATATTGCTCATCATCACCCCTATGACATGAAAGGATTTGCTGAGTTTCACCTAGTAAGGGTACATATCTGACACTCCACCCCTCAATAACTTCCAAGGCTACCTCCTCAATTAACATTACAGGGTATCCCCTGTTAATAAATAGTTTGGAAATCAACTCTATTTCATCCAGGAAGTCATTTCTCTCAGAGGTCATCTTAGCTGCCCTGACCATCTGACCTTTCACAATACTTCTCTTTTGTTTCCAAGGGTGCACACTAGTGTAGGGAAGGTAGGAATTACTAAATGTACTTTTTCTATGTATCCTAGACTTTAACCATCCTTCAATCTTGTCTACTCTCACATCTAAGTAATCAATCCAAGTCCTATCATATTTATATGTAAATCTTAAGAAATTTGTAGTAGTATTCAGATACTCAATGAAATGGGTTAAAGTATCTTCAGGTCCATCCCATATAACAAAGATTTAGTCCAAAAAGCACAAATATAGTTTGATGTATTTCCAATAACCACAATTGAATACACACATAATTTCCCATTTCAAAAGGACTAGGTTGGCGTATATGGGGGCACAAGCTGCCCCCATAGCTACATCTCCAATCTGTTTGAAAGTCTCCCCCTCAAAATAGATATAGTTGTTCTCTAACACCATCCTCATGAGTTCAACCACTACATATAGTTCCAAACTGAGTGAGGAGCTTTTCTCATTAAGAATTGCATAGAAAAATTCAAAACCTTCTTCGGTCGGGATACATGAAAACAAGTCAACTATGTTGATGGTCAAAAAACCCACTTCTCCTACACAAATTGCAGGGGTTAAACTCCGCAGGAAATCCCAGGAGTCTTTTAACCAGTCTTTTTGAACCAGCCCATCTGGGTGGGACAACAGGTCAGGAGTTAGATCCAGGCTTAAAGGTTTCCGAACTAGATGAAGCCAAAGAAAGGGAAAACAGATTTGCTGAGGCCAGAAAGGGGCAATGATAATTATATTGTTCTTCGACCTGATGGATTTCTTTACAAATTGGAATATAGGAGGGATGGGGGTGCATAAAGTAGACCTGGGGGCCAACCATGGATAAGATCATCTCTCAGTGACTCCCCCAGAAAGGGGATCAGGGTGAAGTAGCTGCGGCACTTGTTGTTCAGAGGGGATGCAAATAGGTCACAGCAAGGTTCCCCATTGGCAAAATATCCTTTGCACCACAGACAAATTGACAGAACACTTGTGAGGCATTAGAATACTTCTGCTTAATCTGTCTACAATCACATTTTAGCTCCCTGGAATGTGCATTGTGATAAGAAAGCAGTCATTTGAAATCACTCACTGCCAAACTCTGAGAGCTTCCTGACAGAGGGGTAGGACCTGGTTTCCCCTTGTTTGTTGATGTACCAGACTACTGCCATGTTGTCTGTTTGGACTGCAATCATCCCTGAGGGGAGGTCTGGGTGAAATGCTTGCAATGCTAATAGCCCTGCCCTCATCTCTAGAACATTGATATGCAAATTAGCCTCCAGAGGGGACCAACTGTCTTGGACTGTCTTTCCCAGATAATGCCCCCACCCTATCTGGGACATGTCCGTGGTCACTATGGCTTGGGGTGGAGAAGGGACAAAGGGACGGCCCATCAAAATTTCATTGGAGTGAAGCCACCATTGAAGATCTTGCTTGCAACAGTAAGTAATTGTGATCAAATGAGACATTGGCTGGTGTAACATTGACCATTGAGATGCTAGAAGCCATTGAAGGATTCACATGTGATATCTCGCTAAAGGAATTAGAGTGATAGAAGCTGCCATACACCCAAGGGCTTGTAGTAGAAGCCTTGCTGGTACTTTGTTGTTGCGAACAATCTGGCTGATTTGACCTTACTTTGTAGTTTTTCTATGCGTAGGGATGCGATGCTCATGATCATGTTTATCCTTGCTCCGATGATTCCAACTGTTGACATGGGTCCAACTTGGACTTTTCATAGTTTACACTAATGCCTAGATTAGAACAGAGTGGAAGAGTGTAATCTCAAGCCTTCTTGAGGAGAAACCTGGTGGGAGCAGTAAGGAGCCAGTTGTCTAGATATGGAAACACTCAGAATCCTTGCAGCCTGTGAGATGAGCTGCAACCACTGCCATGCATTTGAACACCCTGGGGACTGTGAGGGCAGTACTCTGAATTAGTAGTGACTGGCTCCCAGCCGGAAGTGCAGATATCTTCTGAATCATTTGTCCATGTTTATGTGGTAATATGCATCCTGAAGATCTATAAAGCACATCCAATTGCATCTTCTTTGGCAGTAAAACGCTTTCCTGTGAGTGGGACACACAGACACACACACAGACACACACACAGACACACACACACACAGACACACACACACACACACACACACACACACACACACACACACACACACACACACACACACACACACACAACGTCTTAGACTATGCTGTAGGAATACATGGACCCGAGCTAGTATTTTACAGCTTTCATCCTTTATTAGTACCTGGACTTCTTCAGAAATGAAAACGTTTTATTTAATAACAAAATATTGCTTTACCTTACTTTATTTGTCCACTTAAAAAAACAATCAGTGTTTTCGGTTGTGAAAGTTCAAAAAGAAAGAAAACAATAGCCAATGGAAAAAGTTAAAAGCAGCCATAAAAGGTGGCATTAACTAAACCACCTTAAAGCAAACCTAATGTTTAAATTATCATTATACTATGACCCCCCATTAATATTCCAAAACCTGCATGCTGATTGGTCAGCGTGCATGTTGTAAATCGACTTATACTAATGGAAAAAGGTCCGGTCGCCCGGACTTTTTCCATTAGTATAAGTCTTTTTTAAAACACTGTCTCGCTATGTTAAAGGAGTTTAACATAGCAACACGGGTTTAAAAAAAGCAATGGAGATCTCTGTTGCTTTTTTTAAAGCTGTCTCGCTATGTTAAACTCTTTTAACATAGCAACACAGTGTGTAAAAAGCAACGGAGATCTTGCTTTCTCCGTTGCTTTTTTTTTTTAAACCTGTCTCGCTATGTTAAATGGGTTTAACATAGCAGACAGCTTTAAAATAAGCAACGGAGATCTCCGTTGCTTATTTTAAAGCTGTCTCGCTATGTTAAACCCATTTAACATAGCGAAACAGTAAAAAAAAGCAATGGAGATCTTGCTTTCTCCGTTGCTTTTTTCAAAACTGTCTCGTTATGTTAAATGGGTTTAACATAGCGAGACAGCTTTAAAATAAGCAACGGAGATTCTCCATTGCTTTTTTTAAAGCTGTCTCACTATGTTAAACCCATTTAACATAGCGAAACAGTAAAAAGCAACGGAGATCTTGCTTTCTCCGTTGCTTTTTCCCACAGCTCTGATGTACTGCATAGGCATGCGCAGTATATCAGAACTTCCGCGGAATACCAGACAGCTGCGGAAGGGCAGCAAGGAGGCATTATACAATGCCATTATTTAAGAAAAGTAATTATTGTTTTTTTTTAAATAATGTAATTGTATAATAGCAATAACCCACTTCTGGGTGTGGGTAATGCTGGATTTACCCACGGTTGGCTTTGTTTTCACCCTCGGGACCAAACCACACCAACCGTAGATAAATCCAGCATTACCCACACCCAGGCGTGGGTTATTTTATTTATTTTATTTATTTTTATTTAACATTTGTTGACCGGGAATGTCCGACTAGGTCCCACAGAGCCTGTTTTCAGTGGAGGCCCGGGGAGAAATGTTCCAGATGCATGTCTTTGGAATGTGGGAGGAAACTGGAGTACCCGGAGGAAACCCATGCGAACACAGGGAGAACAAGCAAACTCCACACAGAAGGCACCCCAGCTGAGAATCGAACCGGAGAACCTCTTGCTGTGAGGCGACAAAGTTAACCACTGCACCACTGTGCCGCCCAATTGCTATATTAATGCCTGGTGCAGCTTCCGCATTCAGAAGAAGCTGCCACTTTAATTTGCATACTTCAAGGCATGAATTAACATCTCCAACAAATATTTCAGTTTGTTCAAGTAGAAAAAACTTAAAGAAGTCAAAACCAACACAATAATAACTGCTTTCCTAATGCATTACTGAAATCTTAGTGTCTGATGGCCACATTGTGTTCTTTAATGTGGTCTGAAATTTTTCTACTTGTTCTTCATATATAAAAGGAGGTGCATGTGTTGCAGATACCTGCATATACTACATTAGAACTGTAGCAATCAAGGTATGTGTTGAAATCAGCTCTAAATTTACAATGGTTAAACACATAAAAGTTGCCTGTGTAAATATTTTCACATATCACAACCCCCCCACCCCCACCCCCCCCCCCCCCACACACACACACATTTAAACATGCTTCAAGGCTTATTTTCAGTATTCTGTCTGCAGCAAAACCAGAGGGTCATTTCCTTCAAATCTACATTTAAGAGTTTTCTTTTTTATATGAAAGTGCTGGTTTAGCACCTAAAACTCCACAGATGTCTCTACTGTTTGTGATAAATTCCCAGTTTTTGCAGACAATATTTTGAATGTGAAGCATGTCCATCCTGATTGGCAAGGGAAAGCTTAGTGATCTGTCAGGTTGGGAATTGCTTCTATTGGCTGCCCGAAATCCAAATCTAATGATTGGCTTAAATCTGTCATATCTGGCTGCATAGACGTCTGTCCAAAATCTTCTTTGGGTAGTTTCTGTGCAAAATAAGCTGTCTTAGATTCTTGCATGAATGAGTCGTCACTACTAACAATGCATGATAGCCTAATAAACTGGCCTCGCACAATGTTGGTCTTCATGAAAATTGTGTGGTATGGTCAAGGTAATTGTTTTCATATGTTTCTTTCCTGTAAACTGTTGAGTTCAGTAACTTAGTTGTGGGGTCAAGTGTTATTTGCATATCTAACAAATGCACTGTTAACCTGATATTACAAAGTTAAAAAATCCAATACTTTCAGATAAAGTCTGTACAAAAGATTGTAGTTCTTGATCAGTGCCTCACCAGATAAAGAACATCTCAACAATAAAACGATAAAAAAACTATATTAAGGTAACCTGTGAGGTGAATCACTGTTTTCATCTCCCATGTGCTTAGGACTACGTAAGCATAAGCTGGGGCCATCTTTGATCCCCATCGCAGGCCCTTGTATCTGTTGAAAAATGTTATCGTTGAAATGGAAGAAATTGTTAGTTAGAACTATTGCAATATGTTGACACACAGCATTTAGTTTATTTTCTGAGAAACCAGTATATTTGGTGAGAAAAAGGTAGACCAATGAGGGATCTTCTTTCTGGGGTATATTTGTGTAAAGAGCTTCGATGTCCAAAGTTACAAGAATGCAGTTTGTGTCCACCAAATTAAGGAGAAACAACTCATTCAAAAAGGCCCATGAACCCCTTAAGTAAAACTAGGTGGATTGTACAATTGTGTTCAAAATAAAGACCATGTATTCTGCAATTTTCTCTGTTTCTGTTTTTTTTTTTTTTTTTTTTAAGCATAATGTGTCTAAATGGTGAGTTACTGGCATCTTATGGATTTTGGGGATGCCAAACAGTTTTCCAAGGGCTGTGTTTGGGACCTGCATAAATAGATACTCTTCACGAGTGATCATGTTCTATTTTTTGCAGTTTGAGAAGTACTTTTATCTATGACTTTAAACTGTTTTTGAATGAAGTTGAAGTCAAACTGTCTGTAGAAACCATTATTTGTTAAAGACACTTCTGTTTTAGTAGCATACAATTGCTGCTCCATTAAAACGATCCCTGTGCCCTTATCTGCCTTCATAATTCTTAATTCCTTGTCACAATGTTTTTCTGCTGGACTGAGACAAAATCATTTAACAAAATTGTCCCCTTATATTTGATCTTGAAAACCTTGATCACAAACTTTCAAAAACATTTGTAAAGTGTTATGTAAGGTTTGGTTATACAGGCTTCTTTTCTTTGATAAAACTGCTGACTATTTATTTCTGATTCTAAAATTCCTTCACTGTCATTCTGCAGTAATAGTTTCAACTTTAATTTATGTACAAACAATTGCAGGTCTAAAAGCATGTCTGAGAGTTAGGTGAGCTCTCTGTGCGGGAATAAATGTAAACCCTTTATTGAAAACCTGCAAGTGATCTGATGTGAATGTCCTTTGGGTCGAGTTAAATACCACACAGTTCATTTGAGACAACTTAAATGTAAGCTGTGCAGACCTTATCATCCTGTAATTCCTAGTGCTCATAGTACATAGTAGAACTTGCATCCTGCACTGACTGCATCCTCGACACCTCCCCCATGATCTCCCACTAGGAGTCTGTCCCCTGCCCAACGTCTCCCAGTGGGTCAGTGATAAAAAAGGTAATTGATCATCAAAGTATGTAATATTCTCATTTGAAACTGTAGCTGCACCTGTATTAGCCATTGGGAGGTTGTGTTGAATAACAGCAGGATGGGGAGGGTTGAAATGATTTGCTGTGCTAACTTGGTTAAACCTAATGTTTCCACTGGGTGTGTCTGCTGACCAGTATTCTTTTCATTCTTCAAAGGATACATTGTATTGTTTCTATACTGATGCAGCTCTCTTTGTAGCTTCTGTCTTTTTCTATGAATCAGGGTGGCAACATGTCTTGTGATTCTCAGGGAAATCCCGTCAAATAAACGGCAATATTGATTAAAATCTGGGTGTTGTAATATTAAACTGCTAAGTTCTTCAATTTCAGCTTTCAGTGAGTCCAATTTTACTTGATTATTTCTGATAAGTACTTTAATGGCTTGCATACCTGCTTCATTATAAATATTGGCAAGTTCTTTGTACAGT
>NC_056744.1:349432063-349442063 GCF_019279795.1 Protopterus annectens
GATATGTGGTAGAGAGAAGGAATCGAGTAGATGGAGTAAGGTAGCGAATGTGGTGGTACAACATACCAAGTTTCTGGTGTGTTTTTTTTAATATTTGTATGTATATGGGTATCAAGTTTGAGCTGGTTGTCAATGAGAACCCCTAACAGTTTTGCATTTGATACTAGCTTAAGAGTAGTGTTATTCTGACTGGTTATGGAGAATGAATTTATGTTGATAATTGTTGTTTTGGAAGGGGTGAATATCATGAGTTTGGTTTTTGATGCATTGAGTGCCAAGTGGTTATCTAGCATCCATTGTTCAGTGGATGAGAAGGCAGCTTGCGTTAGTTTTATGAGGGTGGGAGTGGAGTTAGCAGAACAGATAATTGCTGAATAGTCTGCATACTGGATGATTTTTGCATTAGGGATGGTGCAGTGGAAGTCATTTATGAAAATAATGAACAATAAGGGACCTAAAATGGAACCCTGGGGTACACCAGTAGGAGTGTTGAGGAATGGGGAAATGGCTTTCTTACATTTGACTGCTTATTGCCTGTTGGAAAGGTAGCTGGTAAACCAGTTGATAGAAGGGAGTGCTAGATTTAGATTAGAGAGCTTGGATAGGAGAAGGGTGTGTGCGATGGTACTGAAAGCTTTATAAAGGTCTAGAAGGAGGGTGGACACAATACAGCCGGAGTCGCGGGCTTTATTCACAGTTTCAAGGAAGGAGAGTAGTGCTGTGACCAGGCATGAATCCATGTTGTGTGGGAGTTAGTAGGTGATTGTCAATGAGGTAGGGTAAGAGTTGTAGGTGGATACACTTTTCAAGTAGTTTAGAGATGGAAGATAAGATGGCGATAGGTCTAAAATTGGGGATGTTATTATTGTTTCCTCCTTTGTGGAGGGGGATGATATAGGCTTTATTTCCAGAGTTGGGAGGCATAGCCTTCTTGGATTGACCGGTTTATAAGAATACAGATGGAGAAGGCAATGACTTCTGCAGCTGTCTTTAGGAAGAAGGAAGGGATATTGTCAGGGGCATTGGAGCATGGTTTTAATTTCTGAAGGAGTTTTTATATAGCTATATACTGATATCTATATAGAAATATATATATATATATATATATATATATATAGGTATATAGAAATATATATATATATATATATATATAGGTATATAGAAATATATATATATATATATATGGGTCTAGGACATTTCACTGAATGCACATTTCACTGAAACTCAAATGATTGAACACAAATCACTGAAAGCACAATTCACTGAAAACTCAATTCACTGAAACATTTCACTGAAAGTTATATATCACCTTTTCCCCACTGTAGTGCAACCCTGAAGTTAGTATATATAGTAAGGGGGGTGTGGGGGGCACCACCCCCCACAATGGGGAGTGTGGGGGCATAGCCCTCAACATATTTTAAATATATATTATGTTTAGAAAATAGTAATATATTGGAATTGCAAGTATCCATGTATATAGTTCAAAATATTTAAAATATGTGGGGGCTACACCCTCAGTGTCCCCCACACCCCCCTTACTATATATACTAACTCCAGGGTCGCACTACAGTGGGGAAAAGGCTATATAACTTTCAGTGAAATGTGTTTCAGTGAATTGAGTTTTTAGTGAATTGAGCTTTCAGTGAAAAGTGCACATTAATTTGACTTTCAGTGAAATGTACATTCAGTGAAATGTGCTAAACCCACATATATAAATATAGCCCCATAGGTGACATGTTTCAGGATGCCGAAAGTATCTCGACTCATCAATATATTGGCAGTAATTACAATGGTTGCATTTAGATGTACCATTCATTCTCATGGAGTATGGAACCTTTGCTCTCTGAGAGCACAATCTTTGTTTCAAGTTCCTCATGTTACTGTATACAAATCTTGGACCTCTTTCCAAAAATTCCGAAAACCTAGTATCTGTCTCCAAAATATGCCAGTTGCCTGTGATAATATTTCTCACATCATTTGCCCCTTTAGCAAGTGGAAGCACTATAGGTGACATATATTTTTTGATCCACGTGTCTTTATTGTGGAATTATTTTCAGCATAATAGGGTCTGCCCCTCCCTTCCCTCTCATTACAAACCACGCGACAGGCCACTTCTGATTCTACCTCATTGTAACCCTTAGAGATAAATTCAGCTTTAAGCTCCCCTCTCATTACAAACCGTGCGACAGGCCACTTCTGATTCTACTTCATTGTAACCCCTAGAGATAAATTCAGCTTTAAGCTCATATAAGCTCCTATCTAAACTGTGATCTTCACTTGTAAACCTTGATGCTCTAAGTGCCTGTCCAGTGACAATATTACCAAAAATATGGTTGGGATGCATACTATCCCTGTGTAGATAGGAGGGTCTATAACATTTCTTCCTATGCATGCTGGTGCTAATACTGCCTTCCACCTTCCTAATGTTCACATCAAGGTAGTTATTGAGTCCCCAGTGGAAATACTTGAATGTTTTAGGCAAATGGAATGAAAATATTATTATCTATCAACATTTTGTCGATGATTTGTTTATTGCATGGAAAGGTGACAAGGAACGTCTGGAGGATGCTGTGAGTCATTTCAATAACAGCAGTACATTCTTGAAATTTTCTATGATATGTTCGTCACAAGAAATTAACTACCTTGATGTGAACATTAGGAAGGTGGAGTATATATATACCTATACATATATATATATATATATATATATATTTATTTATTTTTTCCTGTATAGGTAAAGGTATATATATATATAAATATAAATATAAATATATATATATATATATATATATATATATATATATATATATACAGAGAGAGAGAGAGAGAGAGAGAGAGAGATCTATGTCTATCTCTCTATAAATGTATGTATATAACTGTATATAGCATTACTGCACTTTCTTACTCAAATACATTATATTTTCTGCTTTACTACTGTACACTCTATATATTGTACACTTCTGTAATTTGAACTGTAACTGAATTTCATTTCACCCCAACCACATTGCTGAAAACACAAATAACTGAAATCTCATTTCACTGAACTGCAGTTAATATATATGGCACTGTGTAGAGTACTGTAAGCCAAGTAAAATGTATATTCCCTTTTCCGCACTATAGTGCAATACTGAAGTTAGTATATATAGTTACGGGGTGTGTGGGGGGCATAGCCCCTCCACTTATTTTTTGAGTACATATTGCCTTCTAGAGAAAGTTAGTCATTGGTGTTGTAACTATGCATGTCTATTGTTTAAAATGTATTGTTTTGAAGTTTTTGGTAATATAAAATATAAAACAAACAAGGTGGGGGGCTATGTCCCATCACCCCCCCAATGTGTGGGGCTGTGCCCCACACATACCCCCTAACTATATATATATTAACTCCAGGATCGCACTACAGTGGGGAAAAGGGCATATACCTTTTACTTGCCTTACAGTACTCTACACAGTGCTATATGTACTAACTGCAGTTTAGTGAAATGAGATTTCAGTAATTTGAGTTTTCAGCAATGTGGTTGGGGTGAAATGAGATTCAATGAAACAAAGTAGACCCAAATATAAATAAATATATATATATATATATATATATATACATATATGTATATATATATATATATATATATATATATATATATATATATATATATATGGGTCTGCTTTGTTTCGTTGAATCTCATATATATATATAGGTTCATATGTTGGTACTAGGTTATCGGCCCTAGGGCCTATACAAGCATAACCATAACAATTCCCTGGCTATTTCTTCCCACAGTATTTACTTCCCTGAACCCCTGTCTAGCAGGGCGACTGACATGTTCCCCAGGGTGAATTTCCTACATCCCATCTAATCATCAAGGTTCCTTTTGAAGAGGGCCAAAGAGGTGCTCTGTTTGACATGTATGGGCACTCTATTCCAGAGTCTGGGGCGTCTCTGGGTCAGGAACCTATCCCTCCAGCATGTTTTATTCATTGTGATGACAAGGTTTGGATCCCTCGAGCATGTGTCTCTGAGGGACTGGGATTTCTTTAAGTGTAGCATGTCTAACAGCTCTAGGTTTGACATGGTCCTGTATGTTAAGCAGAGATTGCCTCTGAGTAGACGATATGCGACAGAGTATAGATGGAGTTTTTTTAGATGGTCAACATAGGGCATCTGCTTTAGGCCTGTAATTCTTTTAGTGAGGTATTTCTGTAGCCTTTCCAGTTGTTGCAGATGTCTTGAGAGGAACATACCAAACCGGGCATTGTATTCTATAATGGGTCTAATGAGGGATGAGTACAGTGGGACAATGAACTCCTTTTTTCTGGATGAAAAGCCCTTAGTGATGAGGTGTGCAACACTGAAGGATTTCCTGACTGTTGTGGTGATGTGGTTATTGAAGGTGAGACCACTATCCACCTGTGTCCCTAAGTCTCTTATCACACTTTCGGTGTTTAGTGTACTGCCACCTATGTGGTAATTCATGGGTACATGTTTTTTCTCAAAGGGGATAACTTTATACTTCTTGGCATTGAGCTTGAGCCCATGGCTCTGGCACCAAGCATCTGTTTCTGTAAGGACCTTTTGTAAAAATATCCACATCATTTGGGGATTCAATAATGTCTCCCAGTTTGTAGTCATCTGTGAACTTTGTTAGCCAGAGTCCCTTAGTGTTGGCCTGTACTTCAGAGAAGTAGATGCCAAACAAGAGCGGTCCCAGAACTGAACTCTGAGGTACTCCACTTGTCACTTGTCTGGAGCTGGATTTGGAGTCGGCTACTTTTACAGTGTGGATTCTGTCAGTAAGCCAGTTGGCAATCCATCGAGTGACACAGGGATTAATACCCAGCTTAATAAGTTATATATAGGTATACAGAGATATCTACATATCTGTATGTGTATATATATATATCTGTATGTGTATATATAGATATATATATATATATATATATATATATATATATATATATAAAATATATATATATGTGTGTGTGTGTGTACATATATATATATATATATATATATACAAACACACACACACACACACACACACACACACACACACACACACACACACACACACACACACACACACACACACACAGTGGATATAAAAAGTTTACTCACCCCTGTTAAAATGCCAGGTTTTTGTGATATAAAAAAATGAGACCGCAATAAATCATTTCAAACCTTTTTCCACCTTTAATGTGACCTATAACCTGTACAAACAAATCTGTTAGGGGAAAAAATATAAAAAATAAAAAATGTATAATACGCTGGTTGCATAAGTGATATTATCTATATATATATTAACTCACTTAACCCCACCCCTATCCCCACACCCCCACACAATCTCCACACTTACCTCCCTCAAGACCTAAACGTCATCACTACCCGCAGTAGAACCATATATATATATATATATATATATATATATATATATATATATATATATACATATATATATATATATATATATATATATGTATATATATATGTATATATATATATATATATATTTTTTTTATAGGTGCCCTTCACAATATCAAAATTCCAAAACACTGAATCGCTGGTCTGTGAAGACCAGGTGATCAAAGTTTTGAAATATTGAACCTTGTCAATGGAGATCGCCATACAGTGAGGAATGGGAACTTTACCATTCTCTTCACTGTAGTGTGATCTCGGAGTTGGTATATTTAGGTAGAAAGGGGTGTGGGGGGTGCAGTAACTTCATATGATCCTATATAGCTATACAGAGTTTTATTTAAGATATATATATATATATATATATATATATATATAAAAACAAAGAGAAACTTCCAAAGAAATGAAGGAGCACACTGAGGCAGATCCGGTGACTCTGGGCACTTTCATTCTTTACTGTAGGCAAGAACGTCTTCACTTCAAAAATAACACAAAGTATTTAAATTGCGGTTAATAAAACTTTGGAAAAAGTCATAAAAACACAGACACTGTATCAAATTCTATAAAGCAACCAATGTAAAACAATACTTTCACAGTAACCAATAAGAAGGCAAAGAAAACCACCAGAAAGAGTCGAACAAAACTAGGGGGCACAGATCAATTATACCATTGTAAGGCACACTTTACATTTAAATTTTCATTAATCCCTGGTGCCGTCTCAGCATTAAGCCAAAGCTGCCACTTTACAACTCACTTCTTGAGGTTAAGGAATTAGTCTCCAAAAACTAAATTCACTTGCTCAATAACAATAAATTTTAAGTACTAGAAGTTGTTACATGGAATATTATGCTTGTCCAGAGCATTAGTGTAGTCTTTCATGTGAATCGTTGCACAATGTTCTTTCACCCGGTCCAACAATTTTCTGTATATTTTCCCTATATAAAAATACTGGCAGGTATCACAAATGGCAGCATAAAAATATTTTCACTCTGGCAGTCATAATATCTTTGAAAATGAATACTGAAATGACAGTGTTTAAATACCTAGGCAAGTCCCTACTAGAATGAATTTGCAACAACCGCAATTACCACAAGTAAACATTCCAGCTGGTTTATCATTACAAAACAAGTTTTTAATTAAAAACAGCTGGTCATTTTTTTCAAAAGAGTTCCTTAAAGTTGTTGTTCTTTTATATGAGAAAGATGTGCTGTCACCTAAAACTTTGCAAGGATCCATGCTACTTGCAACAATGTTCCAGTTCTTATTAATAATGTATCTTACTGCAGACATGTATCTGCTAATAGGTAGGGGAAAGCTAAGGTTCCTATCTGAATGTGATGATTGAACAGTATTAGGTGTAAACCCAAGGGCAAGAATAGGTTTAAACTTAGTGCTACGTGCTTGTGTGACCTCTAAGGCAATTTTATCAACCAGAGCAGGCGGATAATTTCTTTGAATAAAAAGTCGGAGAAACTACGATTCTTGCATGAATGTCTTGTTTTCAATAATGATCCTGGAAAGTCTGATAAACTGCCCATGGACCACATTGACTTTCATAAAATAAGGGTGCTGGCTCCTAAAATCTAGGAAATTATTTCTATGTCTCTTTTCTAAAAATGTTAGAAGAGAGTTTTACATTCGCTACATCAACAGAAACAGAGATGCCTAAGAATGAAACTTTATGATCACAGCTAGAAACCAAAAATTAAAAAAAAACAATGCTAATAGATAAGGACTGTACAGAAGTGGATAATTCCTGTTGCGTCCCCATCTATTCAAAAAATATGTCATCAATATAACAATGGTATAACTGGGTGTGCTGAAATCCTAGTAGATGAATAAGGGTTCCCCTTTCCCAGGTGCTTAAAACCACACTGGCATATGCCGGGGCCATATTTGACTCCATAGCTACCCCTTAAATTTGCTGATAAACTTTATCACTGAAGTGAAAGAAGTTATTAAACACTACCATAGAAATGATCTCTGTTAAAGTCTCAATCATGCATGATGAAAGATTGTATATTTCTTCAGAAACACCTGTATGGAATCAACACCCTGTTGATGGGGGATATTCATGTACAGAGAGACTACGTCCAGTGTAACTAGAAGACAGTGGTGTTAAGATTAGCTGTATGAAGTTCATTCAGAAAACACCACAAGTCTTTTAGATAAAAGGGGGTAGACTGAATAATGGGGTTCAAAATGAGGTCTACAAACAGTGATATTTTCTCTGTTTTAGTTCTTTTATTAGAAATGATATGGTGGAACAGAGGGTTATGTTCATTCTTATGGATTTTAGGTATTCCTAACAGTTTTCCCAAACTAAGGCTGGGAACATCCAAATATTCATCCAAAGAAATACATTGACTTTGTTCAAGTCTGTTCAGCAGCTTGTCAATATTATTCAAATTTTTATGTACTACGTTTAAATCCACTAGATTGTAAAATTCATTGTTCATTAAGTCCGCTTCCACTTTAGCCACATATGTGTGTTGTTCCATCAGAACAATTCCAGAGCCCTTGGTGACCCTCATAATCTGTAAATTTCTATCTTCCCCTAGTTGTCTTAGTGCCTGTATTTCACTGGGGATAAGGTTGAACCAATTATCTCTATTATTTGAATTAAGTAAGTTTCGGATATCATGTTTGCATACTTTAAGAAAGGTTTGCATTGTATTATGCAGGACAGGATTATACAAACTTCTCTTTCATAGTGGCATTGAAATGGGGGGGGGGGGTCTAGACTAGAACTGTGAAGGTATTCAGTGTCTTTACTCATCAGGACTTTAAGGTTAAATTTCCGTAAAGTCTCAGGTCAAGGAGCAAGTCTGGCAGGTGTGTTCTTTGAGCCAGGATAAATGAAAATCCTTTATTAAGTGGATGACTGTGATACATTGGAAGAATTCTATCTGTGAGATTAAAAACAGCACAGTTTGAAGTAGACAAATCAACATGGGAAGACAGGGTATTCATGTGAACTGTCTCATTAAGAAAAACAGTATCCGAATGGATCTCCTCCTACTGCTTATTGTGTGCATTCATCCTCCTACTGCTTATTGTGTGCATTCGTCTGGTTCTTCTTTGATGAAATCTTCCGTTCTCCCTCCCCCTTGTTGTCTGGGCAGGTGTCTGTACTCTGAGGCTCTGGTTCCAATGGGAGGGAGATAAAAAAGGTAGTTGTAAGGTGTTAGTTTCATGTATAGCTGCAGGAGTTGAATGGTAATTGCTGGGCGAAGGGTTGGCACTGTGTCCGAATCACGGTGGTCATTCACAGGTGTGGTTGGTCTGATACTGTGCTGAAGGTTGTCTTTGAAAAGCATTATATTTATTTCCTTTATCAGTGGAAATGGGATATACTCAGACATCACTGTATTGTCATAAATCTCTCTCCAACTTTAACTTTTTTCTTTCAATTAATGTGTCAATGTGCCTACTAATTTTAGGTGAAACTCCATCAGAGAGAGATTAGAATGTGGAAAAATCAGGATGCTGGAGAAGAGAATTATGAAGATCAGCAATCTCATTTTTTAGGCTATCCAGTGTGTTGCTTCATTTCTTTGGAAGTTTAAGTTTATTATAAGTTTATTTTATTCTTTTCAGTTGTTTTTTTTTTCTTTTTTTTTTAGCAGTTATATATATATATATATATATATATATATATATATATATATATATATATATATATATATATGGGTCTACTTCTATTCACTGACAGCCCATTTCACTGAAACCCATTTTGTTGACAGCTCATTTCATTGACAAACATTCTAGGTGGGGGGCTGCACCCCCCACACACCCCCAATGTGGGGGGCTGTGCCCCCCACATCCCCCCAACTATATATAACAACTCCACAGTCGCACAACAGTGGGGAGGGGGGCAAAACCCAGGTTTTTGCCTTGAATACTTTTGTCAATGAAATGAGCTGTCAACGAAATGGGTTTCAGTGAAATGGGCTGTCAGCGAATAGAAGTAGACCCCTATATATATATATATATATATATATATATATATATATATATATAGTTTTATATATTTTATATATATATGGGTTTACTTCATATGGTCTAAACTCATATGGTCGACAGTTCATATGGTCGAAACTCATTTGGTCGACAAGCAGTACTCACTGTACTTAACAGGGATTTGCCCCCCTCCTCAAAGTTGTGCGACCCTGGAGTTGATATATATATAGTTGGGGTGGCGTGGGGGGCACAGCCCCCCCACAATGGGGGGGGGCAAAATCCCCCACCTATATCTGTTAAAAATGTTGAGTTTTTGTTGTATTTTCATGTTTTAAAGGACTTTTAAATGAATATTAGTGGAGGGCTTCACCCCCCACGCCCCCCTATCTATATATATCAACTCTAGGTTCTGAGTGGTGCCAAAGTCTGCTCTTCAATTTTTCCTTAGATCTGCTAGTTGTCTCCTCTCCTGCTACAGCTTATTAGTCTAGCACTTTACCAGACTTCTTGTAGCAATTATTGTAGCGCACAAAAGTGCTATCAGCACTAAACTTTCTACAAGGAAACAGCTCCAGTACTTATTATTAATGCCCACCCCACCGGGCATGTCTAAAGGTTAGTTCCCTGTGCTTT